>NC_045171.1:19823365-19828365 GCF_900700415.2 Clupea harengus | reverse complement strand
TGTCAATGTGAAACAATGGCATTCAATACATAAAAAAAGCCCATTAGCGCTAGCCCAGATGTTCTTAGCATGGAGATTTATTTTGGGCCGGTATTACTCCCAAGGGGGAGACAGGGGCCTGCGTTTGGTCTCTGCCCACTTGCTTTTATGGGACATATTTAACAACTCACTGTTGACAGTGTATTACAATAAATCCACGGCGCGGAGGAATGGTACATTTCTGCTGGCCTCAGCACTTATCCGGGTGAACCGTGACAGGTTTGCTCTTAGTATTCCCTCCCCGTTTTACAAACTGCAGGGGGAGAGAGAGAGAGAGAGAGAGAGAGAGAAAGAGAGAGAGAGAGAGAGAGAGAGAGAGTGATGGAAAACTAGAACAGAGAGAAGATAAAAAAGAAACATGACATGGTTGCACTTAGAGAAGGACGAAGAAAAAAGTGTCAGACTGCAGAGCGATAGATAGATAGATAGATAGATAGATAGATAGATTGATAGAGATAGATAGATGGACAGACAGACGGACGGACGGAGAGACAGACAGACAGGCTGGCTATAAAGAGAGATGATATCCTATACCACTGAGAGTTTTCCACTGGCGAGACCACAGAAGGTGGTGTTGTGTGTGTGTGTTTGTGTGTGGGAGGGGAGTCCACTCTAACGAACCTCATGACGAGGCGATTTCAAATTGAGTTGTGCACAGATAAAATGGCAAGCCTGGACAACAAACGGGTGCAGTCAAGTGACGCGGTGCCGGGTAATTTAGCAAAGCTCAAAGCTCAACAAAGACATAGGAAAACAAATCTGCTAAGGTCCAAAGCCCTGTACTAATGAGCATTTACAACCCCCAAGGAACCCCACCACCCGGCTATTAATCCCATAGCCTCACAGCAGGGCCTACATGTCACGAACAACATACAGAGAAAGAGCGCGCGAGAGAGAGAGAGGGAGAAATAAAACGATGGATAAAACAAGTGGCCTGTTCCCAAAACTAGACTACAACATTTTCAGAGTTTGTTCTGCTGCCATAACATGCTGCTGCAACATCAGCAGCAACACACACACACACACACACAAACGCACACGCACACGCACACGCACACGCACACACAAAAACACACACACACACACACACACACACACACACACACACACTCGATTCTGACTGATCCAAGGCCTTTGAAGGGACGGGGGATTGGATTCGTCTGTGTGCCTTGAGACTTCAAAAGTGAAGGTCTTGCTTTGACAGTGGAGCTAGAGGAAGGCAGTGGTAATAATGACGGTGAGATGAGTTGGGCTGCTGGGGGCCAGCGTCTCACAGCACCTGAGCCGGGCCCTTTAGCTGCATGCCCTTTCAGAAAAGCGCTTTGGAGCCAACCAGAGGAACCATAACCTGCGCTGTGAAGAGACCCCAGCACTGGTGCCGTACTGCGGCTGAGAGAGGGAGGCAGTTGAAGTTCAACTGCATAGTATCTGCACCCAAAAATAATTGTAATCTTTTACAACCACCTTGTTTTATGATGACTATACTATTAAGTACAGTGTCTAACGGTGTGACATAGTGAGTTGAGAAAAACAACACACTAGTACTCTGTACTCTGTTTAGGTTTAGGTCCTGGATATGTTCCAGGTTAAGGTTTTGATAAGGGATGAACGCTAGAGTATGGTTTATGTTCAAGGTACACATACGCACATAGTAATGCATTAATAAGTACCGTGTTACACTATTTGAAATTGTATAACTTTAGGCTCAGGAGGTAGAGGAGATAGTTCAGCAATCGGAGGGTTGCTAGTGTCGGAGTGTCCTTGAGCAAAACACTGAACCCCCAACCTACCCCCATGTGCAGGAAGGCACTTTAGACTTTAGCCTTCGCCATCGGTGTGTGTGAATGGGTAGATGTCAGAGGCATTAACCTGTAAAGTGCTTTGAGTGCCTCTTTGAGTGCCTCTATGATGCAGTCCATGTTCCATTTAAATAGTTGTATAAAGTTTATTAAAGTGAAGGAGACTGCTTTAGAATCAGGGAACCATTGACTGCCAGATGAATAGGAGGGCAAGACAGGACTGACACATCCTTGTAAAAGAGGTAGGGAGTCTATCTGCATGTGAGGAGCTCAGGTAGCAGCACTCTGAACTCCCGGAAAGAGCTGTTATGCTGTTGTGATGTTTTTATTCTTTATTACCAGTCATATTTCTACAACCAAAAGCAGGTTAACCATGGGCCACAGAGCACTCCGGGAGGATGCATCACCTAGTGCTAGTCTGCAGAGCTGATTCTCTCTCTACCATCAGCATGGCAAGCATAACTAGTTCAGACTCAGAGGCCCTTTAAGTGCACTCACACAAAATGAGATTGCACCTGGGCGTTATGGCAGCCTTGCAGCAGAGTGAAAACTTCTATCATTTGGCTGTTTGATATGACATTGTGCAAGCTGAACATCAGTTCACCACTCCATGTTTTTTTTTTTTTTTTTAAAGAGATGGAAGAGTAGGTCAGTTTATAAGACCAATACAAGGTCATCACGGAGCAGGCTCTGGATGAAACTGGACCTGGCTGTAAAAAATTTGCCTTGCAAAAGGTCGGTTACAGGTCTTTCTGGCTTTATGCTTATTCTATGCTCAGACTTCAAAGAAAGGCTGGCTTCAGTGACCTCAGTGACTGAACATCAAAGCCCTGGCTTCCTGAGATTTTAATTAAATGTCCAACAACCCGTATCATGGCAGCCTGCGATTCAGGCTCACATACCTGATGAGCCCTGTCTCATTGATAACCCCTCTCATTTCACACAACACTAAAGACTATTTGCTGTAACATCTGAACCCACATTCTTTGTTTAAACACACACACACACACACACACACACACACACACACACACACACACACACACACACACACACACACACACACACACACACACACACACACACACACACACACACAAAGCGTGAAGTTAGTGCATAATGCATCTACACCATACACCATTTTGAAGTTTCAGTAGTTTAATCGGACAAATTCAGAAGTCACACACACACACACACACACTCTCTCTCTCTCTCCCTCTCTCTTGCTCACACACACACACACACACACACACACACACACACACACACACACACACACACACACACACATAAACTCTCTCTATCTCTCACACACACACATACACACTCTCTCTCTCTCTCTCTCTCCCTCTCTCTTGCTCACACACACACACACACACACACACACACACACACACACACACACACACACACACACACACATAAACTCTCTCTATCTCTCACACACACACACACACACACATACACTCTCTCTCTCTCTCTCTCTCTCTCACACACACACATACACACACACACACGCACTCACACAGTTGCACACCCTCCTGAGAGTACCAATATGGTTCACTGAGGGGTCATGGCCAAGTCATTTAACACTGAGCCCCGTGACCTCAGTCATGGATCCTCAGGGGCTCAGTCATCTCCATCCCTTCAGTCTCTCTCAGTGTGTGTGTGTGTGTGTGTGTGTGTGTGTGTGTGTGTGTATGTGTGTGTGTGTGTGTGTGTGTGTGTGTGTGTGTGTGTGTGTCTGAGGGGGGGTCTTTTAGATCGGAGCATTGGGTAATGGGAGGTTCCACTCTCGTAAGCACGGTCAATACCTGGCTTGGCTATCTGGTTCCGAGTCAGTGCGGCAGACTGGCCCAGAGGTGAATAAGCATGATATATGCCCAGGTCACCACCCAGGGAGCCCAGCTTATGAAGATCTGTGGACCTTTTGGGACAGATCTGTCATAGTCAGATGGATGGATACTCTCTCTCTACCTCTCCCTCCCTCCCTCTCTCTCTCTCTCTCTCTCTCTCTGTCTCTCATTTACCTTCAGTCCTTCAGCCTCTCTCTCTCCCTCTCTCAGTCTCTCTCTCTTTCTCTCTCTCTCCCTCAGTGATGAAGTGACAGATTTGCCATCTAACTTGCCATCCTCCTAGATTCCACAGATAGAGAGTGAAAGAGAGCGAGAGAGAGAGAGAGAGGGGAGAGGCTTGACGAAGCCTTAAGACCTTGACTCGCTCAATTCACCTGAGGAGTCCCACTCCTCCACTTCCCTCCCTTCTCCCTCCCTCGGTACAAAATCAATGCCTGGCGTTAGTCTCCGAAGAGTCTGATACGCATTGGCAATGAGGGCTGTCAAACCGCTCAGACAGGCCCTGGGGCGCTGTGGGTGAGGCCCAACGCACGCTTGTTTATGCCTCTTATCTGATCCCAGAAGTGGGGGGAACCCAAAGTAAACAAGTGCCAGATGGAAGGGGAAAAAAAAGCAGAGAGACTTAAAAGAGGGAAAAAGAAGAAGAAAAAGAGGAAGAAAAAAAAAGGAAGAAGAAAAAGCAGAAACAAGATAAACACTCTGAACTTCGGAGCTTCCCCCCAGGGATCCCAAGGGCTAATGTTTATATTCGGCTGACACATCTCTGTCGTCGGATGAGGACGCCGTCACGTTGTGTCACGGCACGTCACGCGACGAGATGAGCACTCAGGACACTTCTGAGACCTGCTGCATCTCAGCACTGCTGCCTCCTCCAGCCATCTGCACACAATCAATTGAGCCATTCAGTCTGGATTAAAAGCATCAATTCTGTAGGGGGCAGGGGGTGGATGCAGGGGTGAAATGGGGGGGGGGGGGAAGGATGCCTACCAACAAAGGGATCCCATAATTGCCCCCTCTATAAAGCTATCTGCTGTCTCCATGTCTGTCAAGAGCATCTCCTACATGGCAGGGAGGATTGGGAGGCGGGGGGGCTGTACATGAGACTGACTGGCTGACGGCCCCAGCGGCTTCAAGCAGCCATGGCTGTTTTTGAAAGAGTGGGAGTGGACGGGCGTGTCGGCAGGAGAGGTGGTGTCTCTACCCACCACATATTTTACAATGAGTTCCTCAGGTATGAAAATGCAGAAGTAAAGAGAGAGAGAGAGAGAGAGAGAGAGAGAGAGAGAGAGAGAGAGAGAGAGAGAGA
>NC_045171.1:19815865-19820865 GCF_900700415.2 Clupea harengus | reverse complement strand
GCGCAACAGCACGGACAATGAATACTGAACAGTTTGGCCAAGATAGAGGTCTGAAAAGACGAAATATAAGGAATCTTCAACAAGTTCTGTGCCAGAACGTACCTCAGACCATGGCTTCTTCTAGTTGGAAGTCTGCTTTGAATTGAGAATCACCTGAGAGTATGAGCAATAAACAAAACAGTTTGATTATAGTCTTATTGTTCGTGTTCATTATTGCTCTTATCGAACGTGTCATGATGTTTTCTGAGGTGTAATGGTGTCGATGTATTTTATCACAGGTTACATGTCATAAAGACAGGATGTACAGAATAGACTGGTGGACAGTATGGAAGAGGACTGACTGAGTTCCTGATAGTATGATGGAGGTGATGGACTGTGTATGTGGGGGCCTACATAAGAAAGAGACAGAGAGAGCGAGTGATAGAGAGGAGCGGTGTAACGGATCATAACCCGCCTTTGGTACACCAACGCCCCCTCCCCCCGATATGGGATAGCTCACTAAATGGAGTTTTAATGTTTGCGCCATAATTAGGTTAAACTTGGGCAGAATAGTCCTGTTTTGCCTTAGGTGGATAGTTAATGTGTACAGAATTATATTTCAGACCAAATTACAGAGCTTCAAATCCAATCTGGAGCTAAATGATTTGCATAATGTTCTCTTTTTAAATATGCTTATTAATGAGGGGAAAAAGAGCAGTGAGAGAGAAAGAGAGAGAGAGAGAGAGAGAGAAAGAGATAGATAGCATTAGCATTCGTTTAACTGAACCCTCTCCATCTGTCCCCTCATCCCCACCACCCACCCCAATACACACAGACACACACACACACACACACACACACACACACACTCACACACAGACACACACACTCACACACACACACACACACACACACACGTTGCTGTCCCCAGTCACCCCCCACCCCTGCCATCATTCCCATGCTTGGGCACACACACACACACACGCGCGCACACACACACACACTAATGCATTCAGCAGCCAACCATAAGCACATAATGATCCACAGCCGCCAGAGGAAGTTGACAAGATTAATAATTGTATTCAGAATGGTTGTAATTCACTTCATTTTCACTTCATTTATCAGGAGATGGAGTGATGGGGGAAAAAAAGTCCTAATTGCAATAATTTGAAGGTAGAAATATCTCAAGTTCATGAATATAATTTCATGTTTATTCATATTCTTTTATCCTCGCTATCTGTCTGCCTATCTGTCTGCTTATCTGTCTGTATGTCTGCCTGCCTTTCTGTCTGTCTCAATACGTTGAGCTGAATTTATAATAGACAATGAATGTGTTGTTATTCACTATTTCACAGTACCTTTATTACACCATACTTCACTGTTGCAACGTTATCTTTGTGTAGCTCCAATACAACAAGGACGCTCCTAACATTCTTAGCACATTGAACATTTCCTTAAAACAAAGCAGAGCGGCTCAGACTGTACTGCATGTCTATAGTGAGCTGGTGCATGTCTGTACTGCATGTCTGTAGTGCATGTCTGTAGTGCATGTCTGTAGTGCATGTCTGTAGTGCATGACTGTAGTGCATGTCTGTAGTGCATGTCTGTAGTGCATGTCTGTAGTGCATGTCTGTAATTCATGTCTGTAGTGAGCTGTAGTCTTCTGTGGTGTTGGCACTGGTCTGCCTGCATGCGCTCTTGTCTGTCTTTCTAATGGCGCCACTTAGCACACAGCTTACCTATAGGGCTTCATTCAAACACAACAGGAGGAAACAAACACAGCTTTCCTATAGGGCTTCATTCAAACATAACAGGAGGCAACAAACTGTTTGATTCTGTTAAATACGCTTGATGATGGTTTTTGTTGGTAGGTGTGTGTGTGTATATGTCTGTGTGCATGCATGTGTGTGTGTGTGTGTGAGCACACAAGTATGTTGACATGCTTTTTGGGGGCACTTGTGCATGTGTACATATGTTAGTTTGTGTGTGTGTATGTTCATTTTGTGATTATGCATGCGTGTGTGTGTGCTGTTTTCTCAGTGGACTAGCAATTGGAAGCTTACTTAAGACAGGGTGTCCAGCAGGTCTGGTGTGGCGGCTGCTCCGCTGTGCAGCCTCATCTGAGGGAGCCCAACAAAGGCCTCCTCCTTCCCAGAGCAGGTGGTGTTGTCTCCGCATCTTCATTCAGTCTCCTCCAGCCTCGTGATTAATCATGCGGATGAAGACAACAAACTACACACACACACACACACACACACACACACACACACACACACACACACACACACACACACACACACACACACACACACAGCCATGCATACACACACACACACACACAGAGAGACATGGGCAGTTATGTACACACACACACATAACACTCTCCAGACTAGCAAACACATGCTCACACAACCAGACACACACACACATATGCAAATCCACACACTTTAGGGTACAAACTAGTCTGAAGGAACTCTTTTCCTTTTGATGTATTTATTATTTGTTGTTTCAGTGCAGTTAACCAAGAAATCAATTTCTGAACCTTCCCTGAGGACAAACACAGGGGGATATTATCGCTGGTCAATGAATCAGTTTGAAAAAATCACACGCAGTAAATGCACAACCTCGGGAGACTCTAATATCACCTGTTCCTCACGTTCTTTCTCTGTCCAAACGGTCAGTTGAAAGGTTCGTTTTTACCAAGGGTATATTCATTTTGTGATAATGCGTGTGTGTGTGCTGTTTTAGAGATGGGAAGCTTAATTAAGACAGGGTGTCCAGCAGGTCTGGTGTGGCGGCTGCTCCGCTGTGCAGCCTCATCTGAGGGAGCCCAACAAAGGCCTCCTCCTTCCCAGAGCAGGTGGTGTTGTCTCCGCATCTTCATTCAGTCTCCTCCAGCCTCGTGATTAATCATGCGGATGAAGACAAAAAGCTACACACACACACTCACACACACACACACACACACACACACACACACACACACACACACACACACACACACACACACACAGCCATGCATACACACACACACACACACACAAAGAAACATGTGCAGTTATGTACACACACACACAAACACACACAAGTGAAGTTATGTACACACACACACACACACACACACTCCTGCATACCCACCCACACACACACAAACAAGTGCAGTTATGTACACACACACACACACACACACACACACACTCTCATGTACGCACACACACACGCACGCCCATAAGCGCAGACAAGCACACACCTATACATGAACAGATGCTCACAGACACACAAACACACACAGATACACACGCATATGTGAATCCACACATTTTAAAGGCCAATTTATAGTCCAGGGGACAAGTGTCACTCAACAAAAAAACGATGTAAAAGAGAAAAACATTTGTGTCTGCTAGGGCGTTGCAGACCTTGTGAAAGGGCGCAGACGACGTTGAAAGTTTTTGTCGCTCACTCTGATTGGATATGTCATGGCTCCTTTAACAAATCTCACAGGTGTAACAACTCACCCTACATCACCATATTGAGGGCACAAGGCCACACCCATCTTCCATTCAAGAGGCTGATTAGTTTTATCTTCCCTTAGTTTCAGCCAGAGTTTAGATAGCATTGTTGGATTATGTGCTGTTGTTGCTACTGTGAAGTTGATTCCTCTGTTCTAGAGTTTAGGTCTGTGTTGTGCCTACTTCAAAGTTGAGTTTGTACTCTGTCGGCTTTGTGGAATAAATTCTACTTGCATCCTGTCGACATGACAATCATTACGGGATGAGAAGAGATTCAATGGACATTTTACCTTGTTGACATGGATACGGCCATCTGGTTGGTTCATGTTTTTTTTTTAGCATTTAGGGTAGTTAGCCAGCTGTAAAGTGTATATCTGATGAAACGTTGACTTAATTAAAGGTCGGGAGTATATCATTTCTATGTTGATTGGATCACGAAGTTTAAAGAGCAAAAATGGGCCTTTCAGGATTGTTCTGAACCAGTTTGTCATCAGAGACAGACTCTGAAAGCCCACAGGTGCTGCACCTTCTGCGTCACTTGTCGCCCAGACTATAAATTCGCCTTTAGGCATAAACTAGTCTGGAGAAACTCTTCTCCTTTTGATGTATTTATTATCCGTTGTTTCTGTGCAGTTAATCGAGAAATACATTTCTGAACCTTCCCTGAGGACAAACACAGGGGGATATTATCGCTGGTCAATGAATCAGTTTGAAAAAGATCACACGCAGTAAATGCACAACCTCAGGAGACTTGAATATCATCTGTTCCACGCGTTCTTTCTCTGTCCAAATGCTCAGTTGAAAGGGTCCTATTTACCTTTGAAATATAGGCTTTGTTGTTGTCAGGTACTGCAGGAGAGAGGACCAAAAAGCATGGCATGAGGCAAATGTAATAGCCAGAAAACTGTTAATAGTCCAAGACAGCAGGCAAAAGACAAAAACCCAAAATACCGGCAGAGTTCTTTTCTAAAGAAAACAGTCAGAGGCAGGCAGAACGATCCAGACAAAATTCAGGGAAAGGCAAAACTCAGATACAGGTACGGGCAAAACAGGCAGGCAGACGAACCAGGCAGAAGTCATACACACAAAGCTACTTTCAGAAAACAGGCTAAAACGAAACCAAGAACAATCCGAGACCAACTGACAAACAAAGGAGAAGGTGGCAGCCTTAAATAGACAGAGGGTGATGAGGGGAACAAGAAACAAGTGTGTAGGATGAAGAGTAACAGGTGCTGGGCCAGGTCATCGCCCATGATGAAGAAGTAAACAAACAGCACATGGTGAGGAAAAACAAACACAAAAGCACATGGTGAGGAAAGCAAAAAACACGACATGACAGACAACACACAGAATGTCCAGCAGGACGGTAAAAGAGGCAAAGAGTCCTGACAGTTGGAAGTCTCTCCTTTGAAAGAAAGTTGATACCACAAACATAGAATAAAACAGAGCAACAGCCAGACAAAACACCTGCTTTGCTCTCCCCTGCTATGCCCTTTTATCTGCTCACCCCAC
>NC_045171.1:19780865-19805865 GCF_900700415.2 Clupea harengus | reverse complement strand
ATATGTGTGTCATCTGCATGTGTGTGCAGCAGGGTGTGCATGTCACTGCTTGTGCATGCATGCTAAGTTTTAGCAGTAGTTGATTGACTCTCTATGACATGTGAAGACATACACACACATACACATACACACAGACAACTCACATATGTATATACACACACACATAACTCACATACTGTATGTGCGTGCGCGCACACACACATGCACACACACACACACACACACACACACACACACACACACACACACACACACACACACACACACACACACACACACACACAAACAATGATCATGTGAGGAGGGGAGATCAAGAGAGAGCCTGAGCTGGACCGACTGAACCCTCAAGGCACACACTCGTACTCACACACATGCGCGCACATACACACACACACACACACACACACACACACACACACACACACACACACACTCACACACACACACATACACACACACACACAGACACACACACAGACACACACACACACAAATCCACTCCGAGCCATTCTCTTCAGGCTCGACCTGTTGTTCGAAGCCAAAAACATACCCTATTCAGCAGACACGTTCTATCCCAAGCAGATTGCAGTGCAGTGAATTAATGCATTCATTTGAATATATGCACCCCGCGCCCCGGGGCCTTGATCTGGGCACGGCTCACAACACTCCGCCGGCTCAGCAATGGGAGCCGGTTCATCCCTGAGTGAACACATGTTCACCCTTTTATTCCCCAGACGGACGCGGGACTGAAGCCAGACACTTCAGAGAAGGAGTCGAGACTATGACCGAAGTGGGAGAGGAGTCTTTTACAGTGCCAATGAGTGAGAGTGCGTGTTGGGATTCCTTTAGACCGGTGGATAGGGTTCCCTTGGTAGGAAATCGAGGGCATGAAACACTGAAAAGTCAGTGGCTGTTGAAATAGTCACAAACAAAACCATGAATAAATCTGCACACTCAGATGCTGGAAAACAGTGACACACTCGTCTGTGGCAGAAGGAAATGGAAACCATTAAAAGAGTAAACTGTAATAAAAAAAAAGCCTTTTAGTTGCCTCACTATAGCAATTTGTTTTGCTGTTTGGAGAGTAAGTATACATTTCAGCCATGAGAGATAGAATTTAATATTTGAATCTTTTTATTCAGATTTAGAAGAGTCAATGGTATGTCTAGCGCACTGGATCCTTTCAACGTTAACTTTTAAGAGCACACAGTCTGCAGTCCAGGCCACACACTGGCCTGACACACACAGCACAGAGACCTCCTTCCTTTCTGAGGTATGCCCCTCATTTGAACAAGAATGCAATGGTGCAGTCAGTACTCTTGGCAAGAATTACATCTAGTCAGATAGACTGCCGTACCATATAGGTTAACCACACCAATAAAATGGTCTATACTCCAGCTTTCATTAGGCTACACTTTAGCTTTCATTAGGCTCATACCAGCAACAGTTGTCTGCTTTAGCAGTAGTATTTCACCCAAGTTGGACATGTTGATTTGCCCGAAGCATTTTTATACTATGGTTACAGAGTTTTCAATTCTGCCAGGGCATTGGTCAAATAGCCACTATGTCATGTCTGCCATCACCAACATTGAGAGTTGGCAAATATTGGTAGACATACCCAGAAGCCAATCCATTTAAATTAGCTTCTTTTTTACATTCTAATATGCTGACATTGAAAGGATACATTTACTACACAAACAAAGAGAACAAACTAATATCCGTGAGAGGGACTTGCTGTTACACATAACGAACAAGTGGGGTTCAGTTTCTGAGCTCTCTGATCCTCATTATGTTCTTCAACCCTTGTCCTGTCTGGGGCACAAAGGAACCCACTAGTAATGGTGGCATTAAGGAACCTATTAGTAATAGTGGCATTAAGGAACCCAGTAGTAATGGTGGCATTAAGGAACCCACTAGTAATAGTGGCATTAAGGAACCCACTAGTAATCTGAAGGTTAGCTCAGTAATGGTGACATTAAGGCTAGCTCAGTGCTAGAAAGAGCTGCTATTGTATTATGTGTTATGGATGTGGCCATGACCCTTGTCATGGATTCATATATGATTAATATAATAAGAAAGCCTATGGCCGTTATGTTAGTCCACAGTATTGATAATAGTTGCTAACTTGGATCTTGGATCATATATCTGTAAAGGTGCTAAAGAGAGCTGTTATTGAATCACGTGTTCTTGATCTGCTCATAAACTGAGAACTGTTATGATTATTAAAGTAGGATGGGCTGCAGCCCTTATGCCTACTGCTACTACTACTACTAGTTTCAATGTTATCTATATCAACTTTAAGACACTCTTGTCATGGATCATAGTTCTGTAAATGGTCAACAGTTTTTCCCTATCTTTTTATATTATTATATTATTAAGATATTCTTTATTCTTTTTCTTTCTTTAGTGCTCTTCTTAGTTTCTCCTATTTGAGAGATCCGTGGACATGGCAATATTGTTGTTGATGTTTTTATTTTTCTCTCTTCTGCATCTGTCTCTCTCTCCCTCCTCTGCCTAAATCACCCCCTAATTCTCCCCTCCTCTGTCTCCTCCCAGGCTGATAAGAGAGGCAAGTCTGGTGGACCATACACATGCACATATCAAATTAACTGATGGTAATTATCTTTAAAAGGGATGGCTGTTGAACCAGCGTCTGGAGACAAATGCCTGTGTGAGATAGCATGGCAACAGACTGTGCCTGCATGTGTGTGTGTGTGTGTGTGTGTGAATGAAACTGTGTGTGTGTGTGTGTGTGTGCAGGTGAATGTGTGCATCTGTGTGTGTGTGCATGTGTGTTTGAGTGGATGTGTGTGTGTGTGAGAGAGAGTCTGTGTGTGAATAAAGTTTGTGTTTCCTGGAGGCTCTGTATAACATTTGGTTTATTTTTACATCCAGTGCTGGGAGCAGTGCTGAGGCCCATAATGGCCATTAGGTGATCATAGCCAGTGAATTAAGCTGTCAAATAGGCTCTCCCCATGGAGAGAGGGGCCTGAGGTGTGTGTGTGTGTGTGTGTGTGTGTGTGTGTGTGTGTGTGTGTGTGTGTGTGTGTGTGTGTGTGTGTGTGTGTGTGTGGGTGGGAGTATGTGTGTGTGTGTGTGTGTATGTGTGTGTGTGTGTGTGTGTGTGTGTGTGTGTTTGTGTTTGTGTTTGTGTTTGTGTGTGTGTGTGTGTGTGTGTGTGTGTGTGTGTGTGTGTGTGTGTGTGTGTGTGTGTGTAAAAAATGTAAAAAATACTCTATTACAAGAAAAAGTCCTGCATAAAAAATTTAGGAAGTAAACAGAAGCAAAAGTACAGAAGTATTAGCAGCAAAATGTAGTTAAAGTTTTGAAGTAAAAAAGTACTGGTGTGGTCCCTCTGACTGAAATATTATCTTATATTACATCATTAGATTATTAATACTGAAGCATCAGTGTGGAAGCAGCATGTAGCTGCTGGAGGTGGAGTCCGTTTGAACTTCTTTACATACAGTTTAACACACAGCGACACCAGATAAATCAGATGGGGTTGTGAGACGATCGTGAGAAGATGGTTGTGAGATGATCATTAGAAGATGGTTGTGAGATGATCGTGAGATAAAGGTCATGAGATGATTAATGGGAGAAGCAAGAAGAAAAAAACAGTTCTGATACACAAATATGTTTTCAGTTCTTGGACTTTTCCTCTAATCATTGATTTTTGTGGAGTTGTTGGATCATTTGAACACTTACTGAAATGAAACCATGTGAGAAGTTTACAGGGACAAATCACCAGGCCTATGTGTTGGAGCTGTTGACAACTCCTAGACATCTGAAATGTGACCCTGACAACACATTGCTTATTGTTAGACATCAGAAGCCGAACAGGTTGGAAACTACTGGTTTAATCTTTAACAATGTGTTGGCATATCAATGCAAGTTTTATGTATGTGTCTCTCCAAGCATATGTTGATGTGTATACCAATGTCATATATGGTACTGTAAATCATAACTGTATGGTTATGAAATGTGCCTAAATCAGTGGATCTCTCTCTCTCTCTCTCTCTGTATGTGTGTGTGTGCGTGTCTGTGGTTGTGTGTGTGTGTGTGTATACCTGTGTCTTTCGAATGCGTGTGTTGATGTGTATACCAATGTCATATATGGTACTGTAAATCATAACTGTATGGGTATGTAATGCTCTTAAATCAGTGGATCGCTCTCTGTCTCTCTCTCTCTCTCTCTCTCTCTCTGTATGTGTGTGTGTGTGCGTGTCTGTGGTTGTGTGTGTGTGTGTGTACCTGTGTCTTTCGAATGCGTGTGTTGATGTGTATACCAATGTCATATATGATACTGTAAATCATAACTGTATGGGTATGTAACGCTCTTAAATCAGTGGATCTCTCTCTCTCTCTCTCTCTCTCTGTGTGTGTGCGTGTTGGTCTAGACTGACACGCACACACCTTAATATGCATGTGATAAGGTTATGAAAAAGTAATCTCTGTCTGTCAGAAGAATCCTTTCAGTCCTCTCTTCTTCCTGATAAATGTCATAGCCGCACCCACACACATTAGCCATAACAGGCAGCTGTTTAGTTGGGGTATCTGATTGCAGCACTTTTATATCCAAGGATAAACTCATCTTTTATTTAGTTGGTAGCACTCAGTACCCAAGGTAATTTTAGGTATCGATATCAGTGAGGGCTTTTACAGTGTCAGCTCAGCATCAGTAGGGAATGATTTGAGTATTTGGAGTATTCGAGTGTGTGTATGTGTGCGTGCGTGTGTGTTTTCTTGGCGTGCAGTTCAATGTGTGCGTGTGTGGCATGCGTATGAAACTTTGTTGAATGTATTTAGAGTTGATGTGCCTTGTGTGTTGTGTGTGTGTGTGTGTGTGTGTGTGTGTGTGTGTGTGTAGGTGTGTGAGTGTGTACGCGTGTGTGTGTGTGTGTGTGTGTGTACGTGTGTGTGTGTCATGCATGAAACTCTGTTTAATGTATTTATAGTTGATGTGCTCTCTCTCTCTGTCTTTTTGTGTCTGTGTGTGTGTGTAGGTGTGTGTGTGTGTGTTTGTGTGTGCGTGCGTGCGTGCGTGCGTGCGTGCGTGCGTGCGTGCGTGCGTGCGTGCGTGCGTGCGTGCATGCATGCGTGTGTGTGTGTGTGTGCATGTGTGTGTGTGTTGTAATTGGTCTGCTTAAAACATGGTGCATTAATGTAACAAATAGAGTGTGGAGTATGACATCATGATATGTGGAGGACTAAAGTGTGTTCATGCTCTATTGATTGAATAAACAGCCTCGCCTGTGATATCAGAGAGCAAATCAATAAAGATACATTAAACAAGAGGCCACTGAAAAGACATTCATTGTCCCCTTCTCTCACACACACCCACCCACACACACACACACACACACACACACACACACACACACATGATCCTTTTGGCCCTTCCTATCAGCAGTAGTGATCAATGGATACATGACCCATCCATCCCTCCATCCATCCATGTATCTATCTATCTATCCATCCATCCATCCATTTATCTATCTATCTATCCATCCATCCATCCATTTATCTATCTATCTATCCATCCATCCATCCATTTATCTATCTATCCATCCATCCATCCATCCATTTATCTATCTATCCATCCATCCATCCATCCATTTATCTATCCATCCATCCATCCATCCATCCATTTTTGAATATGTGTGTCAATGTGACACCGTTGACCTGCCCAAGGTCAGGATGAGTGACTGAGGGGGCATGACTGGCTGAGTGCATGTACTGTGTATAGCCATTTGTTTATATGCAACATTTAAGGTACGGCTAAATATGTCTGTTTTTATTTTTATTTATTTGTATTTAAAAGTTAATTTTATCAGGTAATATCCTATTGGGATTAAAACATGATTTTTGCGTAGGAGACCTGGCAAAAAAGGGTATCATTGCAGTCAACTCTGACATTGAAATAAAAAAAGGATGAAGAAACAAACAGAAGAAGATCAGACCCCCTAAACCAGTGCCATGCACGTCGCAAACATTACTAGCTAGTAATGAAAAGCGCGATAAAACTAAACCCCTCGTCATAGAAAACTACAATAACGATGAACAAAAGTCACCGGGAAAAATACAGTAGAACCCCACAGTGAGTGATGGCGTAATGATGAGCAGACTACAGATCATGGGGCCCACATAAGCCTTGGACTGTTTGATCGGCGCGCCTCCCTCGCTCTTATTAGCGTGTGCGCTGACGGAAGACGCCTTCTGTTTGTTCTCCCCTCCTGCGTCTGTTTGATTTACTCTTAAGCAAGCAGAGCGGCGCGCTCGGCTGCATTGTCTTCCTTTCACCGTCGTGGCAAATATGAGAGAGTTTAAGGCTGGGGCTTTAAGGGGCCTTCGGAGGGAAATCTCGTCTGCATGAAATGCACTCCCAAGAGCCTCATCTGGGAAGACAGTGAAGAGAGTGTCTGTTAAAGGAGACGTCAGGGATGCAGAGGCAGAGCTGTCTTTAGTCTAGCATTGGCATATGTATGAGTGTGTGTGTGTGTGTGTGTGTGTGTGTGTGTGCACGCTGATTTGTTAGTGTTATTGAAAAGCACTGCCATTCTGACCATGAGATTTCATTAGGTATTGTTTAAGTATACTCCTGGCGGTTTGTGCTAAATCCTCCATACAATACGTCTGTTTATCAGGAAATACATCTTCTTAATGCCATTTGCCATGAGAAACAAGCAGACTCTGTACTGTAGAGTGTGCAGGAGATAGATATGAGACAGAAGCCATTATTAATTGGATTTCCTCAACGTGTAAATGGAGAGTTCCCTCTCATGTGGGAGTCACAACAGTCTCAAGTGGATAACTTGATAAAAGCTTTCAGTGCTCTCTCTCTCTCTCTCTCTCTCTCTCTCCCCTTCACACACACACCTTCCCTTGTGGAGGGACCCTCCCCCTTCAACCCCACAATCAATACCATTAAACCCCTCTAGATGGACAGGCCAATGATGTCATTCCAGGACCATCGTCCATGGTATTGAATGCAAAACAGTAAATCTGCTGGTCTTTTTCATGAGCAAATAAGTGGGAAAAACCACAAATAATGAGTAGATCAAATACACGTCTCTCTCTCTCGCGCGCGCTGTGTTTGTGTGTGTGTGTGTGTGTGTTTGTGTGTGTGTGTGTGTGTGTGTGTGTGTGTGTGTGTGTGTGTGTGTAACTGTATTCAAGTAGTGTGAACATGTTCCAGGATTCCCTGTAGCCTTTACCAAATCAATCTGTCAATCAAATCAGACAGGGAGAAAAGCTAATAAAAAAAACAACAAAACAGTTGAAACAATCTGAATAGAATAAGCCTTGCGTGACTCCCTCTCTGTTGGAGGAATAGATTGTGCTATTTGCCTATTGTCAACAGAATCCGGCGGTGAGATTCTGATCGAAACGGCGGGGTTCTGATGTTCTAAGTGTTTTTGTTCCAATGTGGCAGGCACGAGCGGCTGCCCCGGCGTCTCTATGATGCCATATGATGGGCTGCCTCATCATTTTACTTCCCCCGGTGTATGCCGTTGAGTCGCGTCGGTTTTGACTCTTTATGTGTGTGTGTGTGTGCGTGTCTGTGTGTTTGTGTGTTTGTGTGTGTGTGTGTTGTGTCATGTTTTTTGTTTTGCCAGACTCGGCTACTCTCTGTCATATTGCCACCGTGTAGTTCAGCATTCAACCGAGCACATGGCAGTGTTGGTTCAGCTCACACAGAGACATGATTACAGAGAGAGAGAGAGAGAGAGAGAGAGAGAGAGAAATATATAGAAAGTATATGAACATGTATAAACATGTTATGTCAGTAGAGGGAACTGAATGGATAATTGGAAAAAAGAGAGAGGCAAAGGAGGAGAAAGCATAGTAAAAAAAAAGGAAGGAAGGAATAAAGAAAGACAGAGAAAAAAGGGGGTTTGAAAATGAGATGCAGAGCGTAAAAGTAATGATCTTTATAAGCATACGTAAAAGCTTCAACAAAGCAGGAATCCTCATCATATTAGTAAAGCCTTTAGAATTCACAATCCAGAAGTGAGAGAAAGAAAGTGGCAGTGAGAGAGAGAGAGAGAGAGAGAGTGACAGAGAGAGAGAGAGAGTGAGGAACAGAGAGAGAAAGCGAGAGAGAGAGTGAGGAACAGAGAGAGAAAGCGATGGATAGAGAGAGAGTGAGCGAGACAGAGAGAGAGAGCGCGGGGCAGAGAGAAAGGTGATGATGTAGGCAGATGAGGTCTGTCTCATTCTTGCTGAGTTAGACTTGTGATCCTCTATATGTGTTGAGTGTACAGGGCTTTTTTTTTTTTTTTCGATTTGCCAGTAGTCAGGCCTGGATTTCTGTCATTTTAGGGGCAAGGCTCCTTGGCATTTGGTGAAGCACATTTCTTCAGGCCACTAAGGACACATGTAAGGGCACCAAATTCAACGAATTCTACTGAATGGCGAAGCACATTAATGCCCTTCCCCTACCTTGGAATGCTCTCTGAAAAGGACAAATGTCATAGGGACCACTAGCCTAGGAAGTAGGCAAAGGTTCACCATTCCACATAAAGGTTTATGAATGGTAACCGTAACAACAAACATATACAATCTCTCTCTCTTTCTTTCTCTCTCTCTCTCTCTCTCTCTCTCTCTCTAACGTGTCTCTGTTTGACCTGTATTTGAGTTTACAGTAGCCTATTTGAGTTTTCATTTAACAGCGTTTGACGGAGTGCAGTGTACCATCAGGCAATGAAATAGACACAACTTTCATCCTTCTCTGATGATCAGTTTAAATGTAATGAGCAGAAATAGGTGAAGTAACATTATACAGGAATACTGACTGCTGAGAAGATCACATTATGTCTCAGTTGAGAACTTTACTATCACAAAAGTGTAGTTAGCTGGCTAGATTGTTCTACACCCAATCAACATTTGGTTAGTGTCTTTGAAACGTTAACCATATTCTAATTGTACATAGATGTAGCATAATTACAATAACGTTAGGATTATTTATCAGATTGCTAGCTGTGGAATTAACAAACTTAAACCTTAGATAACGTTGCTTGCATAACTAGCTTACAACACCAGAACATCCAGTAGCATTTGCCTTGCGACTCAGACTAAATTATAGCTCGTCAAAGCACGCAACGGATACATTTAAAATAACATTGTCGCTAACATTAACGTGTATTGGTTTGTCAGGAAATAAATGAATACATGAAGGCAGATCGTGTAGAGGGCACCCAGGCTAGAGTGGCCAATGAACATACAATATTCACAAGGGCAGAAGGAGGGGTGAGGATGACCACGGTCGTCGTGGCGTTGGGGAAATTCCTGCCCTGCCAGTAGCACTCAATTCTCAACTCGATATCTCACTTTCTTCACACTCTATGTGTCTGTGTATGTGTGTGTGTGAGGGTGTAAAATTGAGAGAGCGTGTTTCTGTCTCCATTTTCACTTTATTATGACGACCTTCACTGTAGAGGACAAATATCTAAGCTGGAATGAGAGAGGAGAGTAGTAGGGGAGAGAGAGAGAGTGTGTGTATGTGTGTGTGTGTGTGTGTGTGTGTGTGTGTGTGTGTGTGTGTAAGAGAGAGAGATATAGTGTGTGTATGTGTGTGTTTGTGACTGACAGTGTCCATGTTTACACTGAAGTGATTCTCCTGGCGTTAAGGACTGAGAGATGATGGCAATGTGGCAGATCCCATAAGTCTACACTCATGTTATGTGCTCAGCTTTGGGTGTGTGTGTGTGTGTGTGTGTGTGTGTGTGTGTGTGTGTGTGTGTCCTACGTCTGTGGCCCTCAGCAGTGTGTTGGCATGCCTCTCTGACCTGCCTTAATTATGTGTGTTTTCCTGGGGTCCTTCGAGAGGCCTGCGAAACGTTGACTCTGGACTTGGAAACGCTGATGAAGCGGTTGTAATAATTTCCTTCCCTGATTATTTTTTAATCTCCTGTTGATTCAGATCCTCACTGAGGGAGATTCAGCGAAAGAGAGAGAGAGAGAGAGAGAGAGAGAGAGAGAGAGAGAGACAGATGAGTCAGCATAGTTTGCTTTGCTCTTCTGTCCGACTGGGATAAGTGCAAGGTTATCCAGCGAGCGCAAAAGAGAGACGGGGAAAAGCTCCCCTAGTTTAACTCATTTATTCGCTCCTCTTAGTGATGACAACAGATATATGAGTGTGTCTATATATGTTTATAGAGGGTTGGGATGGATGGAGTATCTGTTTGCAGAGGCCTTTTGTGTGTTTGTGTAAGTGCATTTGTTTGCATCATTGTATTAGATACGTGGGCATGCACATTTGTGTGTGTCTATCTGAGTATTGGTTTGTTATTACCTTTGTGTGTGTGTGTGTGTGTGTGTGTGTGTGTGTGTTTGTGTGTGTGAGATAGCACTTGTGAGGTCATACAGGCATATATTATTTCTCTGGTAATGCAAGCGTGTGTTATTTGTTATTTCATTTGGCGTATTAACGAGCACTTGTTTACCTCAAACAACTATGTATGCATCTCCTCTCCTGACACGTGTCACACTCCCTGACCCCTCTCCTCAGGTCCCTGCCTGTGTGTGTGTGTGTGTGTGTGTGTGTGTGTGTGTGTGTGTGTGTGTGTGGAGGCCCCAATGTTCTCTTACGCAACCTACAAAGGGCTCAGCAGGCCGCATGGCTCGACATCAGCAGCAGCAGCTGCCACCGCTGGGCCCCTTCCTCGTTACGGGAGCCTACGGAAGGATCTAGAAGCAGCGCCTCGTCCCTCTGAGATCCAGGGCTTTGACTGTGAATGATGGAGAAAAGGGATACAAAAAAATGAGAGAGAAGTTTAAAGTACATATTTGATTGGTACAATAAAAAGTTTCTATATATGCGTCCCATAGAGGGAGGGAAGGTTAAAGATGCATCAGATTCAGTTCCTGTTGATCATATATGGAACAGGCTCCCCACAGGCTCCTGTGTGTGTGGATTGAAAGTCTATGTATGAAAATATGTGTGTGTTTGACGTGTGTGTGTGTGTGTGTGTGTGTGTGTGTGTGTGTGTGTGTGTGTGTGTGTGTGTCTGTGTGTGTATGTGTGTGTATGTGTGTGTGTGTCTGTGTGTCTGTGTGTGTGTGTGTGTGTGTCATTGTGTGTGTGTGTGTGTGTGTGTTCTTCACCATTACCCGGCCTCTTGCTGGTTAGTGACTGTATCGGAGGAGCTCCTCTTTAGCTCTGTCTGGCTGTGAAGAGGAGCCACCTGCGAGCGATGCCACCCCCCATCACCTCCAGACCTCTCACTGGGCCCTTCAACATTTACCAATCCACTCATCCAGTCTATGACCAGCCTTTTTCAGCCATTTCATCAACCCTCTGTCTCTTTTCCCCTCTGTTTCTGCTTCTCTCCCAGATTCTTCTAGGTTAGACTGTCTGGCTTCCTGTCGTCCAGTCATATCTGTACATTTGAAATGATGCAGAACTTGAAACTTCTGGTAAATATTTATGAGCATGTCAGGAAGAGGACGTACATCATTATCAGGAGCATTTTTGATCTACGGTCACATTTTGTTTGGGTCCTCCTCTCTAGGCTATCTACAGATGTTCAGATTATCAACAAATGTTAAGGTAGATAAAGTGTGGTTGATATAATGATATAATTGATATAAGGGAGATATATCGCTTCACAGAGAAGCATTTTTCTGAGTGTGATTGATCAACAGCAGCAGAGGATCTCTAGCCCTTGCCCAGCAAATGACAGATTATACAGCCCTAACGGTGAATATTATAATTATATAGTCTGGAGTATTATGATTAATAAAACAGTATTCAGAATGAGTTGGCAGCCTTCCTTCCGTCAGTCATTCCTTATGTGAAATAGGCTTCTAAACGTCTGAGAAGAAAACGACTTCAGCAACCGGTTGTTTACCGTAGTGTGTGTTCGTCTGTTCATGCATTTTCGTTATTGTTCTCGTTATTGCACCAAAATATCTCTGGCAAGAAGGCAGATATATTTAAGCGTAATGCCGCGGTTTAAATGACAGGTTAGAGAGCACCAAATGTATTTTTACAAGAGCACTACGGGAGATCAAGAGAGACGTGTCAGAGTTGGAGCGGTGTTGATATCTCAAAAGCACTAGGAGTAGAAACTGTGCCAAGAAATGGGTGGAATAAGAATACAGAAGATAGAATTATAATGATTATAAAATCAATCACACTAATGATACTGCAATGTTACTGTACTGCCCATGGATTCATCATTCATTCTTCAGGAACATTTAGTCATTTGCAAAGGTTAAAGACTACTTTTTTATTTTTAAAACCTAATATCTATATTCTCCGGGTATAGCCATGAATATCTATAATTCACCCAAATATGTACAATGCTTCAGAGAACTTCAGTTACACAAAAGACAAGAGTAGCGAACGTAACATAATAAATGAATGCAGATAATTGGGATTAGCATGGAACAATGGAGGTTCCTACTGCCTGAAAGACAAAACAAAAAGGAGAGGGGGAATGGGGTTATCTGAAATTAAGGCTCGGGGTGAAGGAAGAAAAAAAAACGACAAAAAGATCTGAAGCACTACTCATGAATTCATTTACTTAAGCGAGGTTACAAATGAATGTAATTGCCATGGCAGCTGCAATTATAGCCAATTTACATTTCCAATTACCAGTAAAAGGTACTTAACCTAATACTCGACATGTGTCAAATAGAGGCCAGCCCAATTAAACGTGGGGGTGTGATGTACTTCAGAGGCCCCCTCAGTGCTCAACAGAGCCGATGCTTGCCCACTCAGATAGAATTAATCACCAACACGCCCCAAACTCACTCTCACTCCCCCCCCCCACCATCACCAGGTAACTTCACTAGAAACTTTCAGCGGCACAAAGGCCATGTCAAACCAAAAAAAAAAAAGTTATCCAATTACTAATTCAAGGCACGGGGCGAGAGAGAGAGACACATAAAAGATAAAGAAGGGACCTCTGCTCGGGAGGTTCAGGATGGCACCCTGTGTCTGTGACCTTGAATTGAACATTAAATTTGCAGCCCGGGATGTATGTGCTTTGTAGGACTACTGAGAGGAAAATGTTTTAATAATTGACTGACACATCAACCACTACTGATCATATGAGTTTGTAAGAAGGTATATGTTTAGATGTGGTAGGTAGAACAGGTAGTTTTATTAAATGCTGATTTGTAATAGATTAACAGTGATTAAATGTTATTACAGTAGTATGACAATAATAACTGACAGGCAGGGAACAAAGGCAAAGATAACCAAAGATAATGATAAGGAATAAAGCTGATTTATAAAGAAAACTTTCGTACACACAGTCATCTCAAGGTGCTTTAGATGAGGGGAACATGAGAAGCAGAAATAAAGTTAGTTTAACAGAAAGAAACAACTCAGCAAATTAGAGCATATCAAGGGAAGGTAATTTAAAAAAATAAAGCACAGATGATACACCACACAAAAAAAAGATTAAAAAGTCATATTTAATACATATGTGAAGATCTAAAAAGGCCTAGTTAGTTCTTGTTGATACGCAGGACCATTGTTATTTATGCATTTTGAAACTTAAAGTTCCTCTCCTGACATTAATTAAACCCCTAAAAACTCATCTCTGTTCCTCAAACTTACATATTTAGAAGGTTTTTTTTCATGAAAAAAAAAGAATTCCTTCATGGCATTAAAATGGCTTGGATTAACTCTACACCTTTGCCTTATTTAGTATTCGTGGAACCATGAATATGCAAATTAGCTACACTTGACTTCTCCTCTGATAGCTCTCGTTTCAGCGTAGCCTTATGCTAATGATATGTAAATCACCACCCCGCAAATTGACCGGATTGGTTCCTTAGGTATGTGACGTATGAAACCCAGGCAGTCTGATTCCGTGGTTTTGTCCTGGTGTTGTGTCATTGGTATACTGCAGTTCCAAGGTGGAAATACTCAGCCATGGTGTTGACTGTTTATTTCGCTCATGATATGTCGTGTAGCATATATAAAGGGGGTCTTTAAAGGTGAGGAGAATTTTTAAGCACATTTTTTTCTCCCTTTGGAAAACAATGCAGGGATAACAAACTAGAGCTGTTGTGTTTGTTAAAATGTGCTGCTCATTCCAGCACATACTTTTCTTATATTAAATAAAGCATTGCTGCAGTCCAACCGAGATGTTACAGACAAGGTTTCCCTGTATTAGATGGGTTACGGTCTGATACATTTCTTAGTTCCTTGCTGGTTAGGAAGGCCGTCTTACAGATGTGAGTAAAACTGCCTGAAACAGGCTGAGGGAGGAATCTAAGTCATTCTCGTTTCTCCAGATCTGCCAACCTGCATGGAGTCTGCGAGGAGTCTGCTATTCCATTTGAACACCCTACTGAGCTGTTGCCTCACCCAGTTAACTATCGGCACAGCGTGAAGCTGGATTGAAAGCCAATTCCACCAGGGTTCCTTGGTGAGCACAGGCTGTCCTCATTTGAGATTTTGATTTTAGACTAGAACCGCAATCAGGGAAAACAGTGGCGTGAGCGACAGACGTCGCGGGAGGTTCAGCTCTGAACCGGCTTTGCATTTCGTAGTTGCCAGAAGCTTCTAAACATTACTGCCCAAGGTCGTGATAGCGTAGGAGTATAATAACATTTTATGCGCACCAATATGACTCATAGTCTCAGCTTTAATCTAGTACAATGCATTCATTTCAACAGGAAGCATATAAATTATTAACAGACAAAACTCGATGATGTCCAAGAGATTCCTCTCTTTATTCAACAAGTTGAGCTACTCTTGAAATCCCTACAGAGGCAAACGAATCTCGGCAACGAATCTCTGCGAATGCTAATTACTTTCATTTTCTACCCATTTGGGCAGGTGGGGGGTAGTGTGTATGTATGTGTGTGTGTGTGTGTGTGTGTATGTGTGTGTGTGGAGGGGGGCGGGGGGGGGGGGGGGCGGCACTCTCCGATATGAGGGTTAGTCAAATGTGCTTTGACAGATGGGACGGAGAGAATACCCTCGACAGCGGGAGAACACTTCTGCACTCTCTTCCCTCCTTTCTTCTCTCTTTCCTCCTCTTTCTCTAATGTTTCATTTATTCTCCACATCACATGGTGGCCTCGTTTCCCCCACTCCGTCTCTCACCCTCTATTTCTCTCTCTCTCTCTTTGATGTCAATTTGCTTTCCTTCTGTTTTGACCCATTTCTCATATCAGCATGGTGATTCTTTCTGCTTGTAATGTTTTAAATCCAACTCACGAGATGGGCAGTGGAAGATGTGAATAGACACATTAGGAACCTAGGATATATTTTTATATGTACAGTATGTGTGTGTGTGTGTGTGTGTGTGTGTGTGTGTGTGTGTGTGTGTGTGTGTGTGTGTCTGAAAGCCATGATGCCAATCTGCCCTGCATTTGCATATTGTTGTGATGGCCTAAAGTACAAGAAAGTTATCACACATCTATGCCAAGAGACACGTGGACAGCGTGAAGTCAAATTCATTTTATCAATGCCACCCTAGATATTAAACCCTATGACCTTAAAGGTCACATGCCCATTACAGGCTAAAGGAACACTCTTTTCCCAATGTCAGACAAGTTTGAACAGTTGGTTAAGACTTTTTTGTCTAATTAAAATTTGATTAGAACATAAATGTCACTGCTTTCGATAGTCAGACAACATTCATGCATGACCTTCCTCCATCATGTTTCCATTCACAGGACAGGAAGTCTAGTGTTGAACACAACCTGTTTTTTTTGTAAAGCGCTATAGCCTGCATAGCCCACCTAACCACCAAAATACTGAAAATACTTAGTTTTGTAACTAACACCAGTTTCAGTAGAAGTTTGTCTACGGCAGTTCAAATGGTGTAGAACAGCTTGAACATGTTACAATAATTAATATTTTCTTAACTTAATGAAATCAAACACAATCTGAATAAATAGCAAAAGTGGGATGGGAAGAGAATATTTTGCAAGGAACCACAACGATGCACACCACTCTTATTATAATGTCCTGTCCGTAGCAAGCCCACATAACAACATCTTTAAAACACTATGGGCTCTATTGATGGGTAACTGGTAAGTCTGCCATGCATGAACTAAACCTAATTTAATAACTTAACTAAATCATTTTGCTAATTTAATACCATGAGCAAGATCTTAAGTGCACTAAGTTAGCTTTAGTTCATGCGCGACAGACTTTGCTCATTGCTTTTCACGTTGCCTGTCAATGAAAGCAGCGCTCAATATGTTAAGATGGTAACTTGATCAGCGAAATGATAACTGACATGTTGTATTATGACCCAGAAAAAAAGGCCTTTTGCCTCTTAAGCCTCTTTTCAGTGATGGAGATTACTAATACATTATTCATGTAATATTCTTTCATCGGTGCCTTGACTGAGAGCCCATTCTCATTGCTACGCAGAAAACAAAAAAGTGTGTATCCCGATGGAATGCAGCATCCTATAAGCCACGACGTGACAGGCTGTAACCACATTGGGTGTGATCCAGTGCGCTGTAGTGGCTGTGTTGTGTTGCCTTTAAGGGGCATCTCAGTTATGTCAAGACCACTTAGTATCTGGAGAGAGTGCTATATTTCAGTGGTTTCTTTGTGATCAATTTATCTGTGACAGAAAGGATCATGCCGTGAGGAGCAAAGCCTGGAATAAAAACTACTTCAACAGCTATGTTCAACATACTGACTGGTTCAGATGGATACAAAAGCAGAGACCACCCACCTGTGACTGCATCATAGGAAGTACTGTACATCAGATTTAAACGAGGTCAACATCACAGATGGTATGTTTCTGTATTGAGGGTCTGCGCATTTGAAGGCCACAGCATCGTCTTAAAGAAGGGATTCAAACGTCTCCATAGAGGAGGGTATCAGAAGGTCAGAGAAGTAGAGAAAGGAAAAGAAGAACCTTTGGTGAACAAGGTGAGACAGGACAAAAAAATAAAGGATGTGTTGAGGAGAGAGCAACAAGTAACTAAGTTAGAAGAAAAAGAATGGGGTGAAATGACAAGAAAAACAAAGAACAAAAGAGACCTCATTTGGAGGAAAGCTGAGCGAGATGTTCGCCAACATCAAACTAGAAAATGTGCCTGCCCTGTCAAAGTCTCTATCGTTCACTAAAATTAGGATGACTTTCCCACCTTTACCCATCTATGATTAAGTGCAACAACTCAGAGAGATGAAAGAGAGTTCTTCTGGCCCATGGCCTGCACCATCTGAGGGAGTGTGTTCAGGTTTAGACCAGGTGAAGGAAAGACCAGATCACTTTTAAGAGGATTTGACACGAGAGAAGAAGCTGTGTGAGGCTTTTTGCATTCCACTGATCATCAAAATGTAAATGTAACTAGATATACTGTCGTGTACATACCAATACTGTCAAATCTGCGTCATCTCTATACATGCCTCTAGAGGAGATCTATCTATAAAACTTGTGAGAGAATGCACGTGTGCGTGTGTTGAAGGCTTTGATCTACACTGTCCTCTCTGTGAACTCACTCAAATGTTGAGTTTTTTCACTACTGAAAACCAGCCAGTGATGAATGGCGAAAACACTACAAAACTTGAGGATTTGTTTCCCCACAAAACAACATGCGTACCTGGGCATACTGACCCTGCAAATGTTAATGGGTAGAATGCCACTCGTGGCAGAATATGGAGTGCCAGATGCCTTTCATTTCATTTTTTTCATTATTTCCACAATACAACCTCTTTTTTTTTAACATAGTCATACGAGTGGGAAATCCATCGGAAACCATCGAGCTTCAAAGCAGCACCATGCAAATTCGCCCTCCAAACACGTAAACACATTTCACCGAAAACTCTGCTTGTTAAAAGACAGAGGGGAAGAGGTTAGAACACAGGTCTGCTAAAAATATCATCATCCCTCATCTCTGAGTGCCGCTGCATTACAGACATACATGATTATCTTGCATTACACACACATATATATATATATATGTAATTCTCCTCTCTATAATAGAATTAGAACACAGCCAGCTTGCTGATAGTGACACGCGTGACGTGGGCCTGCCACTTCCCGGGATAATTGCTATCATTTAAATATTAATGCGTTTGGTTTGTGTTGTACACTCTGGCGGGAGTCCCGTATGCTCGCGCACACAGATGGCATCATTTGACAATGAGGATCAAAGTCAGGAGAAATCCCATTCGTTCCACTCCAAAATGCGATCCGCACGGTTTAGAGGAGTCTGGCGGTCTCATCTCAGTGCTATGCTGTTGAGAGAGAGAGAGAGAGAAGGAGAAGGAGAGAGAGAGAGCGACAAGAGCGAGATAGTTAGAGAGACTTCAAGATCACTCGGTTGGTCTTGATGCCGGCCGATACCACCAGGCTTACATAATCTAAAAGGAGGGAGGGGGTGCAGGGTGTGGGGGGCTATGCTGGGTGAATTTCCCATTCTGTTTATCAATGTCTGTATCACCGCCACAACTCTCTAATTGCAGCTCAACTCAACTCAATGGGTTGGGAAAGATTGTAGAAGGCTGGTCTAGCATTCAACATATTTGGTAGCACTCATAACTCTGACTAGTTGTACTAGAGCCATGAAGGCCTCTCAACATTTTGTAATAGTTATGAGAAACGTCTTCAACAATTAAAGCACTGTTCCTCAGTCTCTTTTAACTGAACAACATAAACAAACAGATAGAAACACATGAAAGAAATAAACAAATCAATTGAACAAAACAAGATTGATCACAGCAAAATTTAGATTACTGTCAGGCGTGAAGGAAACTGATGTTCTCCATCTTTTTATTTTCTTAGTTTCTTATATGAGAGCTGAGATCGCTCAGACGACAAACAACAAAGAGGAAGAGAATGAGAGAGGGAGAGAGAGACAGAGAATGACTTGTTACATGTAGTGATTGTGTTTTGCTCATTAATAAAAGCTGTGGAAATGAATGTTATACATTATTTCCTTTCGGAGATGTAAATGCATCTTGGAGGAAATGAGAAGAGAGAGAGAGTGTGAAATCATGACTCTGGTTTGCCTTGCCTGATGCAAATGAAATGTCAACACACCAGGAAGGTAGTTAATGAGATTTCAAATGCTTAATTTCCATGTTGTAGCCAAAGTGTGAAAACGCCAAACAAGAAAGAAATCGTTAAAAAAAAAGAAAGAAAATGAAGCTACGAAAGACAGTTGTTGTTGAACTCTTTCCTTCAGGCCTTGCGGCTAAAAATACCCACGCGTGAATGCCTCACGGGGTAAAATGAGACAGTTTTTTTATTGCGAAACCATTCATGTTAAATAACATGCCTTCGCAAAGACAGGTTGTGATGTGATTTGCAACATTGACTTGTTTTTTTTTTGCCGTTGATAATGAAAAGAGATTAGAAGCCATGCTAAGAGACACTTCATCATGGAAGTTCAAACCCCACACATTCATTTGAGACAATCAGACTCACCCCTCCCTCTCCGCGGATTAATTATTCATATTGATTGGCTGATGTTTACGCCCGTGTTCTCTCCTGAAACCCGGCCGATTATTTATGTCTTGCGCCGATAGATTAATTAATTTTGTCTTTTATCTGGAGCTGTTCTGAGTCGCCTTGCAGTGATGTCACGCTACGGCGGTATAAATCATTTTAATTAGGCGTGCCAAGTGCTCAGCGCTTCCTCATTTAGCACCAGCATTAGTTGCTGAGGTATCCGCTATTACAGCAAGATGAGACGCCTGCACAGGCTGAGGTGAACGCCAACGTACATTACTGACACACAAATCCCCTGTCTCTACGGTCTTTAAATGTCCAATTACTTTACATTCCTTTACATTCTTTATCACTGGATCAAACAGCCTAAGCTAAACATCCTGGTTGCTCTACCTTAAGATGAAAAAAGAAAGCTACTGTCATGCCTCCTTGTGTGTGTGTGTGTGTGTGTGTGTGTCTGTCTGTATTTAATTATTAACAGAACCTTTATTCTATATCTGCAACAAGTTGTACTACATAAAAAATGTAGAAGACCAGGTATCCACTGAGACATCACGTCAAAATGCATTTTCATCTTTTGATTACAGTTATATGTATAATCAAGTGAAAATGAAATGGCATCTACTAGTTCTGCATCGTGTTGACAGACTAGTATACAAACATGGGTGAGGTCATTCCATTTATTTTTTAAGTGATCCTCTTCTCTACTGAAACATTAGCATGTAGAGTGAAATTATTATTCAGCTTCCCTGGAGTGGCTCTGCCAGTAGTATTGGATTCTGGACTAAATATTTATTGTTCTTTGTTGTCCTTTGTTGGACCACCACAGGAGATTTGTTGTGCTTTAATAAATCCACAGCATCACGAGGCCTTGAAGATAATACAGATTCACTGGGAGAGACTCAACAGGCTGGAGCCCATTCTCTATTTCTCTCTCTCTCTCTCTCTCTCTCTCTCTCTCTCTCTCTTTCACGACACTCTTTCTTTCTCATTGACATTCCTTCTTTCATGCAGGCATGCTGTCACACGTGTCCTGCAGTAGGAGACTTCCATCTAACATGAATAGATACTCCTGTGGAGTAGAGAAAGAACAGTGAATGGAGAGGGATTAACAGAGCAAAGAGGACGAAAGGGAGAGGAGAGAGAGAGAAAAGGGAGGAAGAGGAGAGAGAGAGAGAGAGAGAGAGAGAGAGAGGATGAAGTGCCCTGTGGGCATGTTTTGCTTCACTGTTTTCTCCATGTCCTGAGGTTGTGCAATCTGTTTGTCTAATATATCAATTAAAAATCTGTGCTTCTCTCTCTCTCTCCAACCACCAGTGGCATGTGGGGGAATATGGACACCAAACATCCAGCTAATTCCTGGGGCTGTTAGTAGCAGCTGACTGCTGCATCCGTTACACACCGTTTCAAAGCTACGCACAGTGTTTGAAATGACCCCTGCCAATGTTTGCCATGTCATGCCCACATCCAAACTCACTGTCTGCAGTATTTCACCAGGTATCCGGCATGATTCATTTGGACCTTTTTCATTGTGATTGCAGTGCCCAGATGCTAACGCTAATGTTACTGCAATGAACTGCAGCGCTGCAGTCTTCTGACTAGACAATCGGACTAATTTGACCTTCCTTTCACCAATTGTGAGAAGCACAGTCACACACTGGACACTGAACCCGCACCTTCAGACATGGGAGGCGGGCGTTGTAGCATGGAGACTAAAACCAACGTGTGCCAGCGTCTGTTGTTGTCTTAGGACATGGCAGAGTGAGGTGTCCTAACTGTACCCGCTGGCTAGCATTACACATGGGAGCTACTCCTGCACGACATAACACATGTCACTCCATTGATTCCAATGGTCACTGAAAATACTATGAGTGTTGCAAATAGGTGGGCAGATAGGTATGGAAGCCAAAGGAAAAGTGCTACTGAGACTATGAATACTATGAATACTTTGAATACTTTGAAGGCTGCAATCTCAGTAACACTTTCTTTGAAGGGTGAGTGCATAGCACATTCATAAACCCTTACATAAATGCTTCATAATACACCATGTGGCATTACTATACATATATAATAAAATATAAATAAATACATTATATATATATATAGTGAGTATATTTTATGAATAGTGAGTATATTTTATATATTTTTTTTTAATATATATTTTTCAAAATAAACGTCTCCTTTTGCAATTATATGTTGATGAATGTGACATACGCTCACCTTTCAAAGACAATGTTACCTCAATCTCTGTGTATTTGTGTGAGTTGATGTGTGTATAGACCTGGAAGTCACGTTCTAAACTAGATTAAAATATAAAAGCTACTGCTACTACAAACTAAATCTTGAACAGTTATACTCTACATTCAAATGAGCTGTTTCAAACCTTAAACCCATTAGATTTGTCACTCATTTTTTCGGGCGTGGAAAAGCGGCATCTTTGCAGGGTGCTCCTACAATTTCACGTCTTCTGCAGAGCTCTGAAAATAACCTGAAAACGAATTTGTTTCTCAAGCTTTTTTTCTGACATTGTTGAGGTGCATCACATTAAGATTCGCTGGAGGACATTTAGGAGTTCTAACGTGTGTGGGTGTCATGAAAGAGAGAGAGAGAGACAAAAAGAGTGAGAAGAGAGAAAGAGAGAGAAAGCTAGTGTTTTAGAATCACATCTTTGAATGTCTTCATTTTTATGAAGCTCAAGTTTCACCTCAGCAGGCTACGACTCTGGCAGCGAGGGAGGGGAGCGTGAGGAGGGGAGGGTGTCCTACTTTCCAGCAGGGAGATGCTGTTTTTCATGGCAGCGTGTCCTTCTCTACCTCGGGAGGAGAGTCTGTGGGGAAAACGGCTTCCCCAAGGTGAGGGAACAATCCAGTCCCCGATGGGACCAACTCCAGAGTGAGATCTATCTTTCTCTCTCTCTCCCTCTGTCTCTCTCTCTCTCTCTCTCTCTCTCTCTCTCTCTTTCTCGTTTTTCTTTCACACACTACTTATTTCATTCCCTTCCCTTCCCTTCACTCTCTCTCTCTTTCTGTTGTTATTTCTCCTTGTTTTAGCTGAATCAGTTTGTCTATTTTTGGTCATCTTTCCTTTCTGACTATCTCTCTCTTTCTTTATCTTGCTCTTTACTTGCATTTTTATTTCTCAATATATTTTCTTACACACACACACACACACACACAGAGAGAGAGAGAGAGAGAGAGAGAGAAAGAGATATAGAGAGAAAGAGAGAAAGAGACTGTCGCTGCACGGCAACACAACAACACACAATGTGTTGCTTTGTTTGGAGGCAGGACCAGATTGTTGCCGTTGACGACCTGCAGAGCCACACGGCAGAGTACAATTCATCTCCTCATAATACTCCAACTTCACACACAGGCAACAGCTCTGCTCCGCTCACCTGCCGTTCTTTCGCAAGAAATAAAAATGACACACTAACAACACACCCCAAGATGAACACAGTGCACACACGAGAACAGTGCGGTCGGGGTGTAATTATACCAAGTGCTAACGAGGTGACAGGAAAGTGCAGAGAGAGAGAGAGGGAGAGAGCGCAACACATTGTTTGGGTTAGCCACTTAGGAGCAAAGCAGAACAATCGCAAGTGCAGATATCTCTGAGGATCCACTCGACGCCACCTGAGCTGTGATCAATTATGTGGGTACATCAGTGTATTCATTGTCAGGTAAAGGGCTTATATAGTTTGGTTTGCTTTACTATTTGTTAAATCTTCGCAGCTGTGCTCGTGCTTTGATGAGTCCAGTTGATATATTGGAGGGGCCCTCTAGCCCTCTGCACAGGGGCACATTAGTGTGCCGTGTGCCCGCCGACTGCACTGCCTGTGGCCTAGCCATGCCAGACCTAAGACACTGAAGAGATGCTATGCAGAACAGATGCTAAATGTGAAAGAGGAGCCTGAGAGAATAGTGTGCTGCAGTTTGTCCTATTTTTCTTGTACTTCTTCCTCCATGTCGAGGAGTGAAACATGGTAAAGGATTCAGAACTGTTTAAAATTACATCGGTGAAATAATGACATGTGATAATGACATCAGCTGTGATTGATGATGAAATCTCATACCTTGTTGAGTAAGAAAATTGGACACTACATTGGCAGAGCGACAAAACAAGATGGTCATACTTTGCTTACTGGCCATAACTGTCATAAAGATTTAGCTAAGGCAGTAAAATGAACTATAGGTATAGGTACAGCAGATGTGGATGGAACATGTATGCAACAGAGTGTAATAATTCAACAAAAAGCAGAAAGATTGTGGCCTGTGTGTATTTGCCCATGCAAATAAAGTATATCAGAGTGGAAACAGTTTCAATTAGTCGTGTATCTAGCCTGTAAAACAACCACAGGCGTTAGCATAGCATGGAACAACCTGTAATTGAAATCAGGTGCAATACATGTGTAACTCTTTCACTAAATTTATAAAATAACTAAATTAGCCAACCACGATAACAAAAACAAGCAGACAGAAAAAAAGCTGGAGGCATTGCCCGAGGTGAAGTGTGTGTGTGTGTGTGTGTGTGTGTGTGTGTGTATGAGCGTAGCATGTCTATATGAGGCGCTATGTGGGCTGATAACGTGTAAGTCATCCTCAACCTCTCACACACTCAATCATTCTCTCAAAAATCTCCAAAAAGACTATGGAATTCTCTCACGTACACACACACACACACACTCACATACAGAGGCTGCCATCACAATCTATGAAACATTATCTCACATAACGATAAGACTGAGCAAGAGCATGGGGATGAAAGATGAGGTATGTTATAAATATCTCAGCAGGGGTATGGGTTTGAGAGCGCATCTGAGAAGTTTGACAGTCTGCTGGGAACCTATGAGAATTTGACAGTGTGTTTGAGATGTGTAATTAAACATGTTCGAAAGTTTGGAAAGATGGGGGATATTGTGAGACCCAACTTCGCAACTAATCAATAACACCCTTTGTTGAATGCCAGTTGACAGAGACGAAAGCAAATATTGAAAGAGACTTGAGGTTATCGTTAGGGATAGCGGTAGGGTCAGATTGTACACAGAATTAGTCAACAGGAGATACAATTGAGAGTCATGTGTAAAGCAACCTTTGCTAAGTAGACAGTGATGATTTGGACTATCAAAACTAACTGTTCCTGAATATGAAATTGTATACTTTCAGCTTTATGGTGTGTGAAAGTATGACAATGAGTGCCTTTGAAATTAATAGTGTGTGAAAGACTTTATGGGAGTGAGTGTATGGGAATTCGATGGTGGGAGTGATAGAGGTTGGTGGTGTTGTCCGATTAGCTGGTCCATAAATAAATTCCCCTACATTTAATAAATAAATAAATAGTAATTAAATAAACGCATACACTCTCTGCCCAATTTACAACCTTTCCATGGGTTTATTTGAGATAACCCTCCCCTCTTGTAAGCCTTTCTTTGGTCCTTTTTTAATGGACATCCTGATACAGTTTTGACCAGTAATTTAAATGTTTTTAACCATATCTAAAAAGCAAGGCCTACAGGTAAAGATCCATGGAATATGATGCAACTCAGTACCTATAAACCTCTGCCACGTATGTCACATATACCCTCTATAGTTACTTTCAGAATTAAA
>NC_045171.1:19770865-19778365 GCF_900700415.2 Clupea harengus | reverse complement strand
GCGTGTGTGTGCTGACATCTCTGTGTGCTGGTTCTCATCCCCTCTCAGCTTCTCGGTCTCTGGAAAGGATCAGCTTCCTCCTGGGACCCCCTGGTGCTCTGCATTATTTACCAATGCAAGCGGCAGTGAAAGGATGACATGTTATGTGAAAAATGAAAAGAAATTGAGATTCTAAAAATTATGAAAAGAAAACAAGTTGACAGTGCTGAGGTTGCCTGAGGTTCTCTTTGTTCTTGTTCTTACTGCACAACATGGCAAGATGGCATATATAAAAGAAATCTATAACGTATTTTAAATGAATTACAGCCATTTACATTGTTATCATTATTATAACTATTAGTGTGACTTTATTTTGCAAAAGTAGCATATTGTCGTTTCAAATTTCCTATCTTCAGAGGCCTGCACTTCATTTCCTATAAAACCCCTATAAGCCTCCAGGACCTTGAAAACATCTAGCTTTTACAAGGCCTGCTGTGGATCAGAGACAGGGTAACTACAGCCGCACTACTGCAGACATACTTCCATCTGACGCAGTAAATGTTATGCCCCTGTAATAATCAGTCAGGGCTTGTGTGCTGTATAAATCACCTCTGAGGCTCACTTCTGGCAGGTTTACATAGAATGAGCTGTATACTGCACAACCCTGAACATTAAAGAAAGAGCAAGGAGAACAGACACATTAAGAAAAATAGTGATTGAAACACAGACAGACAGACAGACAGACAGACAGACAGACAGACAGACAGACAGACAGAGATATAAACACACATGGACATTTAGGAAAGCAAAAACAGGAGACACATTCAGGAAAATGAGTAGTGAAAGACAGACAGACAGACAGACTGATAGATAGATAGATAGATAGATAGATAGATAGATAGATTGATAGATAGATAGATAGATAGATAGATAGATAGATAGTGAAAAATGAATGAAGTGAAAAAGAGGAGAGAAATGAAGGAAGAGAGGAGTGAGCACAGAAAGATAAGGGAAGGCTGATAATTAGAGTTTGCCGAGATGGATATATAGATGCATACATAAACACAGACAGGACGAGAGAGAGGGATGCAAAATAATGAGTGTGAAAGAGAGTGTGGAGGTGAGATAGCAGAGAGAGGGGGAGCCAAAGGAGAGGAAGTGGGTGAAGAAGAGGAGGAGAGAGAGAAAGATAAATCAGTTTGACATTGCCCCCCTGCCTTTTATCTGAATCCCCTATCAGCCTGTCGCCCATAGTCCAAATCTCTAGATAGCATCCACACTCACAGGCGCACACACACAGGCGCACACACACACACACACACACACACACACACACACACACACACACACACACACACACAGTTTACACACTAATAAAAGTTTAGCAGCTGTGGTAAAATGTCAGACTGGCCTTTGCGGCGATGTTGGAATGATTTCAGACACGCACACTGTTGACGCACACTGATGGGCCTGCATGCACACAGGCCCAGTGGAGCCCATAGTCTGAGAAATGAGTGAACTCAAACACACACACACACACACACACACACACACACACACACACACACACACACACACACACACACAAACACACACACACACAAACACACACACACACACACACACACACACACCTACACACACAAACACACACACACACACACACACACACAAACACACACACACACACACACACACACACACGCACACACACACTCTCACAAACCTAGGCTATACACTCATCAGAGAGAGTAGAGGACAATTACTACAGAGATCAACACACTGAACACACACACATAAAGCATACAAACACAGACCAACATCAGGGAACACACTTATCAAGGGGTGTACAGTTACTCTGACACACACACATAGATCAACACCAGACTATACACACATTATAGTAAACACACACACACACACACACAGACACACAGACACACACACACACACACACACACACACATAGATCAACACCAGACTATACACACATTATAGTAAACACACACACACACACACACATACACACACACGCACGCACACACACATGCACACGCAGACACATGCAAACACGAACAGTTTAAACACACAGGAGAGAGTAATGTTCTGAGGTGGTGGTGATCTGAGGAAAATGAAGCATTGCATCAGTGCAGCCTGTGCTTTTAATTAATCATTTTATATCCACTCATTTCAGCAATGAAGTGGTGGTACCCATACAAAAAAGTGTGTGTGTGCATGTGTGCTTGCCTGGGAGGTTGTGTGTGTGTGCGTTAAAGGTGTACAGAATCATTATATCAGACATGTCACTATCAGGATCTGCATCTGTTCAACCAACAGAATGATCTGGATCTGTCACGTTAAATCAAGCAAATGTTGTATTTTCTAAAACTAATATTCATTGGCAATGCAATGTTTGTGCCTTCAGAGCATTACATTAATTTAATATTGGCATGTAATTACCTACGTATGTAATATATTTCCTACAGCCTCATACCAATGGTGTAGCCAGAAAATTATTCTCGGACGGGCAAAACTTAACAGTCCATCACTAGCCTACACATCCTTTATAACTTCCTGATGAACTGAGTGACAGGCCAGTCACCCCTCATCGCAACTGTAGCATTCTCAATAACCATGTCAGTTTGCACTGGAACAGAATACTGTAGCATTTGTATTCATCAAGCACACTTATAGCGTAACACACATGCCCTGTCACAACAAAAGCACAATATAATGCTGAAACAACACTGTTTAATCAGAGATTAAGAAAACATGCTTAACTGAAATACTGGGCGGTAGCTCACATTTTCACGGAGTTAAATCACTGACCTTACGGATTTCAGTCATGTTAATTTTGACAGGTATGCAGCACCACCCTCTTTTCTCTCTGTTGCGCTACCTCTAGATACTCTGCCTCTTGTACCACTAGACTCGTCATTGCTTGCAGTTTAAGGTTGAGCTCATTTTGCGCTCGTTCATGTAGGTTCAGGAGGGGAAGGGGGAGATGCAGTACTGATCGTAAACACTTGGTGTCCGGACTACAGATAGCTTCTTTAAACTTCACAGCAAATCTTTTAAGTCGCATAAGAAATGTATTTGCTGAAAAGAGGTGATTAGCATAGGGTGGGTTGCCCTAGACAGGGTTTAAACCAACAGCTGTTCATAACTCCTCCTGTGATGAGGAAAGTATACATTTTTAACTCTGCAGAATATAGCAGAGGGAAACGGACACAGACATTTTTAGGCTAATGTGTTAGGTGGAAAACAGCTGCAATTTCCTGTTGAAGGTTTACATCGCTGGAAACTTGACTTCAGATAATTTCCCACGGCAACTACAACCAGTGTGAATAGGGCAGACCTAGAACACAGTGCACACTACTTCACCAGCGGCCTAGTAAATAGGGGCCTTCACAAATCAAATACAGACGTGAATCTTTACCCATTAGCCTTTAATCAATTAAGGCATCCAACACACCAGTGTTGTAGTCGAGTCACTAAACCTCGAGTCCGAATCGAGTCTCCAGTCCCCAGTGTTTGAGTCCGAGTCCTAGTCTGAGTCACCAAAGAACAATCCAAGTCGAGTCCCCATTACCTCAATCCAAGTCTGAATCATCAATAAAGTAATAGATAATAATAATAATAATAATAATAAAACTTTATTTATATAGCACCTTTCATGCAAAAGAATGCAGCTCAAAGTGCTTTACAGCAAATACATAATATGCACAAAGAAATGACATGCACATAAAAATAGACATCAAAGAAACATAACAAAGATATAGTGCAAAAAAAATTTAAAATTATAATTATATTATTAGATGGATCAATCAGGAATAAAGAAAATGTGGTCTTCGTTAAACAAAGTTAATTGTTCATCTGTTGTTTGCCATTAATGTGTGATGAACATCACAAGGCTCTTTTACCTTGTTAATTAAAGTCATTGGCAAATCTGACAGATTTTTAAATGCTTCTCACGTCAAATTCATATAGGCAATTTAGATTTGTTAATAATATATCATATAATTAATTAGATTTTTATTATTAAAATATGTATGTAGATATGTACCTTATATTAATATAGCTATCACGCCAGAACGTAATTGGTCTGCATATATGTTTGATTTCACATAATGGACTTATTTTTAGCATTTACACAATATGCATAATATGATAAACAATCTGTTCTTGAAAAAAATTACTTTAATGTCTGAAGTGACAGGCTGTAAACTTGCTCATGAGAGGGCATAGAAAACCTCTTGACAGTTCCACCAAGTGATATAGTATACCGTGAGGAAGCTATGTAATCATAACCCTGTGTGATAATAATGTGCCAACAAAGATGTAGAACAATTCACCTAACCACCGACATAATTTGTAGAAGACAAAGCAGATAAATAATAACAAATAAACACAACTGCAAGTGCATAGGACAAACCCAGAGATGTATTTCACAATCATAAAGATATCAAGATATAGCAGGTAGGAAAATTGTCTTTCTGAGAAGTACATTTATTTAGAACTTAACTTGCTCTGTGTCATGATGTGACTGAAGTTGGCTGACAAATCATGTTAGCTTCACTAACTAAGAGTTAGCTAATTAGATCTGTTGGTGGTGCCAAACATTTTGACCTATATTTCACCACAACCTTTCCAATTTCCAATAGCAATTGAGTCCCTTCTTGACTGGACAACTGTGGTTGCTTTCATTAGCAATGGTTGACATGATTAGAAAAATGGGTAAATTACATTCTAAGCTGTTTTGAGGTGAGAATTACAAAGGGAAAACCTGTATCAAAAGCTACACGTGAATGAATTCACAGATAGGGAAAACCTGTATCAAAAGCTACAAGTGAATGTGCTGAACTCATTATACTGTTAACTGGCTAGCTAAAGATGTTAACACCATACCTCCACTTTCTCCACTCCTTATCACTTTAAATTGGTGACTGGCAGGGGTAACACATACAAATGGAAACCTTTCTCAAGATCGTTATATAAATACATATAATTAGTGTCTTCTCACTTTATTGACAAGGATCTGAAGTAGTTTTTAGGTGTATAAATAAAACTGTTTCCAACACTTCACATTCATGGAGACATCCCAGCCATTGCTTATTTCTCACGATGAGCAAACACTTCATCTTTAAGGAAGAAATGGGTTATGTAACGCACTATCATACTATATCGGTATAAACAATATTGTCTCATCCTATATCTTGTTTGAAAAATATTTCAGTGTACCTTGACCTGATTATTTCATCCAGCCCTACCTCGTCTCCGAATACAGTCAATGCTCAAGTCCAATTCCAAGTCAAGTCCAAGTCGAGTCAGACTCGAGTATTACAACACAGCAACACACACACACACAACACAGTCCAGGAGGGTCCCTGCTCTGTCCAACCCCCCCATACTACAGAAATACGCAATATCATATTTGCCACAGTAGGCAGGGGAAAAAGACATGTTAGCCTACCTGCAGTGCAGTATGAGCAGTGTAATGCCTAGGCTAGATGATGAGTCGGAGACGATGAGACCTGGCATTGAAAAAGGGTAATTATTTCATGATTGTCTCAGTGGCGGAAGCAGAAAGTGGCTGATGGGAAGGCCTGGAAAAATCTGGGTGGGCCTATGTGACGCTCATCATGACGTGATGATTTCATACACGTCAACCCTTTTAGATGCCCACCTGTACCACCTTCTGGAAACATCCATGAAATCCATTGTTGCTGTCTGTTTAAATAACCATGAAGTTGAAGCAAAGTCAAAATTCCATGAAACCTATGGCTGATACATACAGCATGTTACATCTTAAAAGGGCAGTATGTAGGATTTAGGGGGGGTCATAATTAGGTTTTTATTAGTGTAAAATCACCTGTAACTATACATTTTTGTGTTTTTGTTAGCTTAGAATGAGCCCTCATATCTACATGGGGAGCATGTTGTCTTCCATGGAGGCCACCATGTTGTGCCGCTATGCTTCTACAGTACAGTGGCCCAGAATAGACAAACCAAGAGTATTTACTATCTTACATGGCAGGTAGGACCTAAAGTTTAACAGACTAAATAACTAAATGCAATTACTAAATTGCTTAAGCGGGAATGGTGAACCCTCTCGGGGGGATAGTGGTTCAGGAGGTAGAGGAGTCGTTTACAATCGGAAGGTTGCTAGTTTGATCCTGATCCTGACTCCTTCAAGTGTTGAAGTGTCCTTGAGCAAGACACTGAACCCCTATGATGTGCTGGTCGGCGACTTAGATAGAAGCCTCTGCCGTCGGTGTATGAATGGGTAGGTCTCTGAGGCATTATTCTGTAAAGCGCTTTTAGTGCTCTATGAGTAGAAAAGCACTATATAGAAGCAGTCCATTTACCATTACTCTCCCCCACTGCATGCATGTTCACTGACTCGGTGGGCCGACTACAGAAAATAGCCATCACTACGCTGTGTGTATTAAATGAAATGACTATATTTTGCAGAGACAATGGGCATTTTTAGCTTGTGGTCATCCACAAAGTTGTGATTTGATGAAACATAATGGCAGATGTCAAACATGGAGCTGTTTTTTTTCTGAATAATAAGGAGCATCTGTTTACGTCGCATTATTTGTATTATACCGTATTCTGATTCTGGTAAATCCCTAGTGTGTGTGCGTGCGTATGCCTGTGTGTGTGTGTGTGTGTGTGTGTGTGTGTGTGTGTGTGTGTGTGCGCACTCTCAGGTGTTTTGCTAAGCCTGGTTATAAAGCAACTGCTTCCTTTATACCAGGGATAAAAGCTTAAGTAATTGCAGGTGCTAATTTTAAACCCAGTTAAACCCAAATTACTCCTGTCCTCAGTTGGTTGTTTGTCTTGTGATTTGTTGTGATTTGTGTGAGTGAGTGAGTGTGTGTTTGTGTATGTGTGTCTGTGAGTGAGTGAGTGTGTAGGTGTGCGTGCTTGTAGGAGAATACATGCATATGTGTCTGTGTACTGAGGGAGGATAAAGGTTTGTGTGTGTGTGTGTGTGTGTGTGTGTGTGTGTGTGTGTGTGTACAACCTGCATCCTTTTGAAAAACAAACCACGTAAACATAAGGCCAACTTCCTTCTGCTATGAGCTTCTTCATTATTATCTATCTCTGCCTGGGCCACCACCCAGTGTGACTCTCCCCATTCTGTGATGCCGTAGTTCACAGACAACATGCACACTCATCCACATCTGTGTGGAAGTATTTATTTCCCTCTATCCCTTCTTCTCTCAGTGGCTGTGTGTGTGTGTGTGTGTGTGTGTGTGTGTGTGTGTGTGTGTGTGTGTGTGTGTGTGTGTGTGCATGTCTGCCCTGGTGCTCCAGCAGTCTGGTACCCTGGCAACCCAGCTCTGGACCGCCGCCCGGAGAGGAGTCGAGCTGACCCGTGGCATCGGACCCGCTCACTGCGCCAACACACATACAAACACACTCACACACACTCCGGCAACCCGCAGACCCAGCCCGGCCAATTAGCCAAGGCAGATGCCCATGAGAAAGGTCATTTAAAGGTCGCGGGGG
>NC_045171.1:19753365-19768365 GCF_900700415.2 Clupea harengus | reverse complement strand
CTTAGTTAAGCCAGAAGAAAATGACGTGTTCCATTAGGGCTAACAGAGCGAGATGCTGTTAAGTTAATGGTGTTGTGATTTCTCTCGCTTCAGGAGAGGGAGGTGCAAGAAGAGAAAGATAACAGCAGTGCTCGACCTTGTGTGAATAACAATGGTCCTGACATTAGCATGATTTCCCATGACACGAGATGTCTGTCTCTCTCTCTCTCTCTCTCTCTCTCTCTTTTTATCCATGGCTGTCTGCTTCATTTCTGCCAGCAGTGAGTTTGAACACTGAGATAGTCCATCTAAACTTGGACTAACAGGCTTATCAATTCCACTCCCAGGGACAGATTGGTGCAAAGACGCGAAAGCACAAATTAATAATGCATTCGGCGCAAGCCAACACAAATCCCCGCTGAAGACGCTGATACAGAGTGCCAAGTGGTGGTGGGGAGGGCCCTCTATGCTGTCAATTAAATGGAGAGAAAGAGAAAAAGATGGACAGAGAGAGAGAGACAGAGTGATGGATCTGATAACGTTGATTTTTTTTCCTCTGCGATGAGGAAGACCAGGGTTGTCTTCATCGTGTCCTACGTGCCTGTGACTAATTGTTCCCCATGAGAGGGCCAGCCTCCATGGACATGCAACGCAAATGGATGGGGGTGCATTGCATGGATGGATGGGTATGTGTGTGTGTGTGTGTGTGTGTGTGTGTGTGTGTGTGTGTGTGTGTGTGTGTGTGTGTGTGTGTGTGTGTGTGTGTGTGTTATTGTCAAGTCAAGTCAACTTTATTCGTATAGTTTACTGTAATGGCAAAGAGTTTTACAGTTACAGTCGAGGTAAATGGATTGATAATAACTTTAGACAATAATTAAAGGAAGTAAAAGATATAAACAACTAAAGCAAATGAAAGGGAATAAAGTAAAAAGAATAAGATAAAATAAAACAAAATAAATGCTAGAAAACATAATAGAAGAACATTAAAAGTGAAAGTGTAAAAAACAATAAAATCTTAAAATCAATTTTAAACTGGGAGCCAGTGTTCCTAAAACAGGTGTGGTGGGATCAAACTTCTTGGTACTGCACTTGCAGTTTATGAAGTGATAAATAGCTAATGCATGAAAATACTGCATTACAATAGTCCAGTCTGGAAGATATAAAAGCATGGATCTCCTTCTCACAATCTTGAGGGAAAATGACATCTCACACTTCAGCTATTGTTGTCAGTTGAGAAAATGAAGGACCAACAACAGAATGTACCTGTTTGTCCTATTTTAATTCTGAGTCAAAGAACACGCCAAGGTTCTATACAAGGGGCTTTTGTTATGGTGAGAGTGGACCAATCACACTGCTAATGTCTGCGCTGGCAGTAGGGGAACCAAAGATAATAACTTCTGTCTTGTTTTCATTGAGCTTGAACTTACTGAACTTAATATCCTCCAGGCAGTTAAAAAGAGGATGTAAACTGCCATGTACGGACTGTGGCGGTCGTGGTGCGACCTCACATGAATGGCACCCTCCTGCCCTTTATTAGCGACCGCTAGCGCACACAAACAAACATGGTTTTGCACGCACACACGCACACACAAACAAACCTACAACTGATTGCACAAACATCTACAAAGTTGGAACCATTTATTTAAAAGTTGATGCACCAACGGTGTCTCATTGAATACGGAAATGGATTACCAAACGGTTGGGAGTTTTGTGACCTCTGCTATCTGGTCAGTCCGACACAAAGAAGCGCCGCTGGAAACCCAGAACATTTACCCAGAACATTCCTAGCTGAATTACACTGCTAATTGCCTAGACTGGCAGAAGGGACACTGGGAATGGGCTGGGCCAGACCACCTTGATACGTTTTTTTTTTTTACATACCTGTAAAACGTGATTATTTACTGCATAGTTATTTCTTTGTTTTAGCATACTGCGGAATACATACGTTTGTGTCTTGAGTTTGGTCTTGTTAGGTATGTGCATTTATGTAGACCTTGTGAACTGCTGATTGTTGTCCTCTACTCTCTAGAGGCTTAGCATTTTTTGTTCTACTTCTTTAGACTTCTGAATGTTGTTCTCTGCTTATTGAGAGGCTTAGCCGGTTACATTCCGGAGACTGCTGATTTTTGTCCTCTGCTGATTTAGCTCATGGATATTTTGAAGAGTATATTAAAACATTTATCTTTGAACCCTCACTCTGTCTCTGAGCTTTTTAGCCAAACCCACATTTTTGGCAGCAACCCGAGGCTCGGGCAGACTTAAGAGGGAAATAAATCTGATCATCAGCATAGCGATCCCATGCTTTCTGAATATCTGTCCAAGGAGTAGAATGAGAACAGAAAGGGACCTAAAAGCAAACCCTGGGGAACTCCAGACAAGAGTGGGGCAACATTCAAGGGGACACCATCAGTACTGACCACAAAGGTCCTATCAGATAAATCAGAGGCAAAGCACTCAAGTGTTTTTCTCCTTACCCCGACACAATGCTTCATCCTCTCAAGCAACACTCCACTGTACCAAGGCAGCAGTCAGTTCTCAGAGGACTAAAATTGGACAGCCCTTGGAGTCAGCAGTGAGCAGCAGATCGTTTGTAACTTTCAGAAGTGAAGACAGGAGTGCTGTGCATTGCACAAATCCCAGATTGGTACATATGAATGATCCTATTCTTGGTCGGATAATCTTGTAATTGATTAAAAACAGAAAAATTGTGGGTCTATGTGCATACAGTATATGTAAGGATTTAGAAACATAACCAGTTCTTACTCAGAATTTACACAAACTAATTTCACATAGCAAACAATTGCAAATAAATGCTGTATGTTACGGTGCATGATGAAGATAAATATTTTATACAGATGTGTGCAGCATGTGGACTTCTATACATAAAGATTTCATAACAAACATTCGTATTTCTCACATATAAATAAAAAGTAAATCACCAACTCTCACCAACATACACACACACACACACACACACACACACACACACACACACACACACACACACACACACACACACACACACAAAGATCAGTACAGTAATACAGAACAGTCCCATATACAGGCATAACAGAACCAGAAAGAAATCGCTTGACTCTTACAACTATCCTCACCTTTGGCACTGGGTGATGATTCCTACCTGCATGCCAAACAAAACATCGCCTCACAGTGACACTCAGCTAACACACACACAGGTTGACTCAGATGTGGGGGTGAGTGGGGGCCAAAACTCTCTGAACCCCACCATGTCAATGTCTCTCAAATCACGTCTATGTCCCACTTACAGATATCAGACCAAAGAGACACTAGGACAACAAATCAGACGATCGAGTTGAGAGTGTGTGTGTGTGCATTCTCTCTCTCCCTCTCTGCTTCCTGTCCGCTGTGTGGAACCACCCATTAAAGCCATGTGAGTGACCACAGTTAAATAAGCCATGGTAAAAAGTTTTGAATATTAAAAGCAGTCAAATATGATTGTCTGGTTAGCTATTGCCAACCAAAGCATTACTGAGAACTGCATAGACAGAAAATGCTGCTGGTCTAAAGATATGGCAGTACCTGTTGTACTCCAGCAATCAGCATGTAGACATATATTTAAGGGCCAGCAAATTGGAGGTACTAACACCTGTTGACACTGCACATTTCTTTCATCATTGCTGTGTTTTTGGTGTTTATGGGGAATCTGTGCCCAAAAACCTCTAGTGGATTTTCCATTCAGATGTGGACTCCAGTTTCCAGTTATTCAATTATAGCTTTCATTGTTTACTGTTATGTACTTATCTATTGTTTATTTGGTTTGTCTGTTTTTATATTCATGGATTATTCACACTCTGTAAAACAAAATGTTGAGAGAAAGATCTCTTTCGACTCGTGGCCCTACCCAACGATTCCTCTATAAAATGCCAAAATGTAGACGTGGCCAGAATCTCCCTTCAGTACGTCTGATTCAGAATCTGTTAGATTCATATGCCATGACAACTCCACATTGAATGCTTCACATATCATTAACTTTTCCCTTTCGTTGTTCTCACCACTTTAAATGATCTGTGAAATACATATTTTCGTTACTCTTTACTTTTTAAAATCTCCGCTGATGGTTCAACCAATGGAATTTGACTTATAGGGAAGACCCTGAAGGCCTGTTTTTTAGAATTAGGCTGACATGGCAAATGATATGGGTGTGGCAGAGAACCGTACTGAATAGCTGAGGAAACAATGTGGTATTTATCCTCCATTCTCAAGTCCAGTTCAAACAGTTGTTTGCGGACGTGTCGTTGACAATCTTATAAACCTCCCAATGCGTCTTTCTGTAAAAGGGCATGAAAGGGACATGCCTCAAGGCTTAGGAAAATGATTAGGATATTTCAGTGATTTAGCACTGATTACTGGAGACTGTAGCTCTAAGCTAACGGATAACTAGTGATACAGTATGGGAAGATGCTAACATATGACTATATTCATGAGCTGAAGAGCCAGGGTATATAATGGATCAGCCCTGTCTCTCTCAGTCTCACACACTCTCAGCCATTTTCTGCGACAAACAGTTGGATACACATTCACCTGCTATAAATATGAATAATGAGTGGCACAGGCACTCAAACACAAACAGAAAAACACACTCTCTCTCTCTCTTGCACACACACACACACACAGACAAGCACTCTAAAATAAACACAAACAGAAACATTCGCACACTCTCTTCAACACACACACACACACACACACACTTGTGTGCGGCATAAAAGCAAGCATATGGCACTGCCCTCTGTAAAAGGGGATGTGTGCCAACCTCTAGCGGGCATCTCATAATCACACCAGCGTAACTACTGTTGGCATCAGACAAGCTCAGCGGGACAGCACTTCAGTGGTGACACCACAAATGTAATTAATGTTAACCTGGACCTCACACACACACACACACACACACACACACACACACACACACACACAGACACACACATAAACTGACAGGGAGAAAGAGCTACACACACCTATTTAGAGAGAAATGCAAACACAGAGGCACACACATAAACAAGATGACACTAACGCTAATGATCTAGTCATAAGAAATGTGATTGTGGACCCACGCCCTTCGAGTAGAAAATTGACCCCCAAAACAGAATTGTCATTGAAATTCACTAGGAGAAAAAGAGAGAAGAAGACGAAGACAGCTATCAACAGTATGTGGACGGAGTTATTATTGAACCACATCAGTAAACAGAGAGCGATACAAACAGACAGAGCGAGTGTACAATATATAGTATGTTGCTTTACTATTCTTTCAGATCATGGTTGAGACGTCATGTTGAATGTCTGAATATGTTTACACTTGGCAAATGCTATCTGAATCCACTCGCACACTCTGTGTGGGTGAGGCACTCACTAAGCACATATGGAAGCAATGTCGTCCTTCGTTAGGTCTGAAGCTTTGGCCAATAACATTTGCAAGGAATACCATGAAGGAGGTTACAGTAAATTACATACTTGGAGGTTACAGTAAAAGACATGCTTGCAGCTTTTCTTTGCTAATGGCTATCTAAAACCACTGCTAACAACAGCATAGACCCACAAACGTAACAACTTCCCACAAACGTAAAAAAAACAGCACAGACCAATAACAAGCGAATGCTAATCTGCAGTGTTCTTTTCCGACTAGGAGAAGTGGGGTTTACTTACAAAGCATAGTTTCACCATTTTACTAGCCAATATTCAGCTTTCTGAAACTGAATAGCCAGCTTTCTAGTCACAAAATCTTTTAAGTATTTATTCGTTCAGCTCAGTGATCACTATAAGTATGGTGGAGGTCTATATTTAATCTAGAAATAAATATACAAATTGACAAGTGTTCTGAATGTAGATGTAGTTAATGCAAATGTTCATGGATGAATCCTAAATGTGTGTTAATCTTAGGTTACTAAAACTCAGGGTGTAGTAGCTCAGGTTTACCTTCAGCCCAGTTACAGAATCATACACATGCTTATTGACGTCTTCTATTTGATGCAGGTTGGCAGTGTCTTAGACACACATACCAGCATAGAATTGATTAAACTAATGTTAAAAGTTTAAATATATGTTACGATTCGTTGTTAGTAAGCCATTCTTTCTCAGTCATCACTATGCATACGAGTCAGCCCTTTTGCATAGTAACTACTGTGATGTCTGCTGATGGGACATCTTGGCTCAGTTGAAAAGGTAAGCAAATGGCAACTAAGCTGTTCATTTGTGCACAGTCTAAATCAATCACCATGAGTCCAGACTGAGGAGAGTTGCTCTAAATGCTTTCGCCAGCACTATTATTTTGACAACGACACATATATGCACAGCATGGACAAAACAGACATAGTCGAGTCTCCTCCTGCCAGGTGCTGGAAGTGTGGGACGCCATTGCTATCACTGCACCCCTATGGCGTCTCGTTGACGTTTTGGTGATTGGTGCCTATATTGTTCCTTTATTACTTGTTATATAAGTGGTTCTCAACTAACACATTAGCCAAGGAGTAACTTTACCTGTAAAGCCCAGCAGGAGGTTCAGGGAGTCATTTAGGGCAGATGACTACATAGACACATATATACCAATAAAAGCACGCAAACATTGAGAACACAACAGTGTAATTGGTCCAAAGAAGTACAGAGCTTGCACACATCTTAGAGCTGAGCTAAAGCAAATGGAAATATTCACTCCATGTGCATTAGCCAAAGAGTGCTTTTCAGAAGCAAAACTGCACACACTGCTAATCTTGCTGTCAGACCAGTCGAATGCTGTTATTTATGACATATACATGGATAATGTCTTCATGTCAACACAAATGTTTGTGTTTTAAAAGTGATTTTGCTTTAATTATAATCATGATAATAACACAACAACCACATGTTTTACTGAAAGCATTCTAGGCTACTCAATTCTTTGCCACACAAGTCACAAATGTGCAAACATCAGAAAACTATACGCTGAATAGTTGAAATAAGCCATAACAAACATGCTGTGCCACACATATTTTTTTCAACACCGATAACACAACACGTTTGAGGAAACTGCATACAGATTATTTCACTAAAGGCAATAATCCTTCACTGCAGGCCTTGCACCACCTGCACGCAGATACATGTGGAACACCCACTTCCCACTGTCAGGCGAGACGAGATGCTTTGTTGAATGTATTACCAAGAAGGACCCCTTTCTCTCACAATGACTGTGCGCTGAATGCTGAGTGGAGTTATTCATCAGCCAAGGAAAATTGCTTTCTTTTTTGTAGGACAAAAAAAAAGAATTTTCTGTTCCGGCAAAAAAAAACGGTGCCACTAAATGATACCACCACCTGAGATCTGACCTTCCCCACTGCCCCTAGCAAACTCAGCCCAGAATGTATGCGTACGTCAAAGCCGTCTATTACCAAAGAGGTTAACCTTCACGTTACTGTGTTTGCATTTGCTGAATACTAAGGCCTGGTGTTTCAGTCTTTATGTGCAACTATGTGTATGCACATTTCCACGTCTACCATACATTCCTGCTATACATTTGTGCCCTAGTCACTTAACGTGACAGTAGTTCACAGTCTGGAGACAGCTGGCTGAAAATGTAGTATGTGGAGCATGTTTGGCAAGGCCGACTTTTTACAAAGACTCACTCATATCCCTGAGCTTTTAGCCAGTGGCGGCTCCTGAAAAAATTCTCAGGGGGGGCAATTTTTTTTATAATGATTAAGGCGACCCATTCAGTAAGTACATTAAGTTAGCTGATTAACTCATACAGCAATACCTTTTTGTCCACTATTGGCAGCACACAACAGTAATATGTCCCCTCTTGCTACATAGCTAGAGTAGCAAGTTACAGGTGGAAAGCTATAGAAGAAAGTATCCAGGAGCCTTCATAAGCAAACATGATGTGGCTCCACATTAAATTATCCCACCTTTTCATTATCCACGTGTCTCAAATGTTGTATGATGTAACATAGCTTAACAGGACACATGATATGTCCAGTAACATCATAAAGAAGGGGTAACATAAGTCAAAAACAACAATATTTATTGACTGATCTTGAAAGTATTGGCTTACAAAAGCAAAATAAGTCATCACATAAAAAATCATTCAGTGTTAGTGCAAGAAGCGAACTGTGAAACACACTGTAAAACCTATGAAAAGTGACAGTGGTATATGAAATACAGACCGCATTAGCCACGCGATTTTCTTTCGTTCCAATTCTTGGATGTAGGATTTCCCTCCCTTTGTAGAAACCTGTTGAATGGATACATTTGGTCTAGGAAGTCCTAATTGTTTTGTTGTCAATTTATCTTCATTAGTACGCCGACTAAAAAGGAGTTTCTGTCAAAGAGCGAATCGAGTTATTGCACTGGACAGGGCAGCCATCTTGACAGAATATGCCTCCGTCGAAGCTGTATGACGTTCGTATAGGCTTTTACGTCCACTACTTATGACAAGACCAGGAGGGGCGAGCCCTCCCGGAAGCCATAGAGAATGCATTGAGAGCTCTGTTTTGTGAAAAAAATGGATTTAACATGGGAGTCAATGGGAGAGGTCTGGGGCGATTTTCATTTCGCCCCAAATCGCCCCAGAAGGGGTGGGGCCATTTGAAGCACGACTTTAGGCTGACTGAACGACTGTTACCTGATTCGACAATGACATACAGAGACAGATCAGACGGTCTAGTGGTAGAATCCGACAGAAAAAAAAATATTACATTTAAATTTACGTGTCATTTACGCGACTTACAAGGATATTGCGTTTATACATAAGGAGTTTTTTTTTTTTTTTTTTTTTTTTTTCTTTTCCCCTAGGCAGTGCGTCGCCCCAATCGCCCTTATGGACGAGCCGCCCCTGCTTTTAGCTAAAGACTTTCAATATTCCTTTGATATGAACCTTCCTCTCACTTGACCTTATTTACATGGAACCCAACAAATGAGTTACAATAGCACTCACGCGTGCACACACACACACACACACACACACACACACACAAACACACTGTGACATGAGATGGGTTACACATCCACAAAGATACTTTCACTGAATGCTGTGTCAAATAATCAGTGTTTCGTTTCCCATGTCTCTGTAATGTTTATGTTCCTTCACACACACACACACACACACACACACACACACACACACACACACACACACACACACACAGAAAGAGGCATATGACAAACTAAAGCACAATCAAGGAATTAATAACATTGACAGATCAAAACTGATGTTCTTAACTCAAACCTTGGTAACATCTTAGCGTCTTTCAGTAAACAATACAGATCATATACAAAATAGTACCCTGTGTGTGTGTGTGTGTGTGTGTCCAAAGATAGGGTGCATCCTGTAAACAACACATGGAGAATGGCCTAGCTGATGAAATGGAGACACATCTTATTGGAGGAGCGCTTTGTCTCTGCAAAAGCAATAAAGCTCCAAGTTGACACGAGAGAGTTTCATATGAGGAGAAGAGACAGTGAGAGCGAGGTGGGGCGCCCATGTGATTTATTCACACGCTTTTTTCCAGAGCGATATTTGGGATTCGTATTAATCTGTCTTTCATTTCCCTGTCATAAGCATGTTCCGAATGTGTGGGCCTCCTCCTGAGGCAGCTGGGCTTGTTATTGGGACCTGATTTGCACTTTTATAAAAATATCAGTGTCGTCCCCCACCCCCCACCCCACCCTTTTCACCTGCTTTTAACACAAGGCAGCAGTGGGGGCTGATAAGGGGTGGGGGGCAGGGAGGGAAATATACAGACACACAGACAGCTCGAAACACAAGGTGTAAATGAGAAACCTCAGACTGAACAGAAAGAAACAGAATTACAACCGAGGGGTTTTTGCCTGTATGTGTGTGTCTGTGTGAGAGACAGAGATGGAACAAAATTCTTATGTATTCTTTCAGTAGTTCCTTTGAGGTACACACCAAATAAACCCATAGGCTCCTTTTTAAAATGGTCAGAAGACAGACAGCCTTTCTCAGCCCTTCCCTCTCCTCTTTACCCCTGTCTCTCATCACCACCCATGCCATCATCCTCTTCTACAACTCCATTTCTCTCTTTCCTTTTCAGATATTGGTGTCTCCCCTCATGCCAATATGTCTTTGTGTATATATGTATGAGCTGATGCAAGTGAATGTATACATGTGTGTATCTGTCTGTGTCTGTAAGTCTATGTGCGTGTGCGTGTGCGTGTGCGTGTGCGTATGCATATATGTATGTGTGTGTGTGTGTGTGTGTGTGTGTGTGTGTGTGTGTGTGTGTGTGTGTGTGTGTGTGTGTGTGTGTGTGTGTGTGCGTGTACGTATGCATATATGTATGTGTGTCTGTGTGTGTGTGTGTGTGTGTGTGTGTGTGTGTGTGTGTGTGTGTGTGTATGTATGCATATATGTATGTGTTTGTCTCTGTAAGTCTGTGTGTGTGTGTATTTGTGTGTGTGTCTGTTCTTAAATCAATAAAGCATTTCAGCTTCAGTGGGCTCTATAGTTGTTTTTTTCCCCTTCATGGCGAGGAAGGCCAGAGAAGCAGTGACCTCCATTCTCTGTGGGTCCATTCCCTCGTTATCTGCTGTTTAAACAAGTCCATCTCTACGTCAATTATATCAAATCAGCCCAGCAGTGGAGCCAGGGCTCTCGGCACCCTCTTAGAGGTCAGGTAAAACTGGGAGATCCACATCAGAAAACCTTTTAGATCGCCCTCCTCCGTCTCCGCCCTGTGCTCACACAGTGCTAGTAAATTATAGAGTGAGAAATAGAAGAGAAGAATCTGTGTCTCTGCAATGTCAGATTCTCACACACACAATTCTCTCTCTCTCACACACACACACACACACACACACACACACACACACACACACACACACACACACACACACACACACACATACACTCAGGCACACACTTGTAGGGGGTAATCAAACCACAACACAAAGTCAATACCTCGTGGCATCATACACACCTGCTATAAGCAAGACTCACTTTGAGCATGTGTGTCAATTGCGTGTAAGAGAGAGGATCATAAGTACTCGATTATCAGGCAGCCAGGAGAAAAAGACTCTGAACTTTGATGCAACTACACATTGGAGCTTGCAAATGAAGACATCTCTCTCTCTCTCTCTCTCTCTCTCTCTCTCTCTCTCTCTCTCACACACACTAGTTTCTAACACACACACACACATGCACAGTGTTTGTCTGGAGACACCAGTGCCAGCTGACAGCAGAAGAACAGCCAGTAGGGAAGGCCGTCTTCGGCCCTATTCTCCCAGCTGCTGTGACTTCCCCTTATCTCAGCACCATTCCCTCGGAACACGGCCTGTTCCTACAACTTGTAACTGATGTACTATGGATTCTATGTCTTTATTGCTCTCTCGCCTCAGGTCTCTCTCTCTCTCTCTCTCTCTCTCTCTCTCTCTCTCTCGCCTCAGGTCTCTCTCTCTCTCTCTCTCTCTCTCTCTCTTTCAAAAGGCATCTCAGAAGTCCACTCAGGTTAACGGGGGCAAATGTACTTCTTTCCTGCTGGGTTGTTGTTATGGTACGGGACCACCACAGCTCCCCCAGCAGTATGAATAGGTGAAAAATGGTCTTGAAGTTCTTGGGGTTTCACGTTGGGACTGATCTGTGTTTGCAAAGGAACTGGGATGGAATGGCAGATAAAGTCATCTGTCGGCTCCAGAGGTGGAGGTGGATCTTGCTACAGCTGTCACACACACTGAGAATTTAGGTGATTAGCAATCTTGCTGCCTCCATGCTCTGGCATAAGGTCACAGTTTTAGCACATTTTTTTAAAGGTAGGGGTCATTAAATTAGCTGATTTGAATGATCCAACTGCATGGCAGGTGGTAGTCTCTACATAAGGTTTCAGAGCTGTTAATCAGCTGGATAGGCTTGATGATAGGTGACCTTCTGGTGATCTCCAGTGGAGGTTGCTCCATTGCTTGATCCCCACAAATAGGTTTGTGGCCAGATTAAATGAAATAGTTTCACCCATTTGGACCTTTTGTAGTCTTCCTGATAATGTTTTTCTTATATTTTGTGAATATGTGAGTCTAGCTGTAGTTTGTTTGGTGTTGGTGAGGACATGAGGAGTAAAGTTAGGTTTCCTGGTGTCCAAGACCTTTTTTGTGTTTGGTTGTGGGTACAGACAGGCTGGACCGGGGGGCAATTTGTGATGAACAAGGTCTTGGAGGAACAGGCCATGTTGGCCCTCCTAAAATCTCATCAGAGGAAAAATGAAGGCCAAGAAATGGACTACTATGTTTATGTCTTGTGTCTGGTGGAGACAAGAAGAGTGGTTGAGTAAGGGTTATATTATATTATATACTATATTAACAAACAGACAACCTGGCTCGGGTTGGGGAAAAATGGGGTATGGGGGAGAAGTAATGACCATTAATGACTCTGGTTGACTTGTATTTAGCTGTTAAAGTAGGCTGGTTTGTTTTTATTGGTGTTTGATGGTTTTTAAGTAAAGGTTTTGAAAAGTCAAAGTCTCTTGCTGACTCGCTCTCAGACTCACAAACACACTCATAAAGAAACAGAACCACTGAAATGAAGGTGCTAATATTTAGTTTAAACACATTACGTCTCTCACAGTTCTGTCTTCTACAGGCACCACAACACAACAACACTCCAACACAACACACAACAACAACACACAAACACAACACACACAACAACAACAACACACAGACACAACACACACAACACACACGACAACACACAGACAAAGAACCAACACTAGACCTGGAGGGTATTCGTCGTAGCTCGCTAAGCGGTTTAGCAAGCTAATTTCCAGGCTAAGATAAAAAACGCCCCTCTTTTTGGTTCTTGGAAGCAACTTTCGATAAATCACCATAGTAACATATCAATTAGCACTAACCTGCTCCAGCGCAGGCTAACTTAAGTGTAGCTGGATAAGCTTGCCACACCCCCGGAAAAAGGAGGGATCCCATTGACCAAGGACTGATATTAGATAGTTAGTTAGTTAGGGAGAGAGTTCTTTGCGATCGCCAAGATCCATTATTCCATTATGATGAGTTCTTGTATGAGCGCTACCGATTCAGCCGACAAAGAATAATTAATTTACAAGACCTTCTCGAGTCATTTATTGCAAACACCACAGTCGAACATTGACTGTCTTGCGCTTTTTTGCGAGTGGTACATTTTTGTAGTGTCGGTGATGCGGAGAACAAAGCACTTATAATTATATGAGTGTTATTAGTACACCATAGCATATCATTATTGTAGAAAATGATTAAGGTGGACTCATGATAAGAATAGAGAGAAATACAGACAATTTATTTTCACTGCTTCAATTTATTGCATTTGTTATCAATACATTTAGTCATTTAACAGACGCTTTTATTCAAAGCGACTTACAAGGAAATGTAAAACTACATTGAGGAAGGAGGTGAGGGGATTCAAACTAGCAACCTTGCAGATTCGAACCGGTAGAGGAAACCTCTGTACCAGTTGACACTTGCCGTCAGGTATTCATACATAAATATCACCCTATAAACATCCCAACACACCTTGCTCTCACAGCGGTGGTGGTGTTGAATTTTGCCATGATTATGGTCTTGTATTCTTAATAAGCGTTCATGTTCATCTCCTTTTCTCCTTCTCGCCAGCGGAGAAAAAAAGAGCCCTTTTCTTTGAGTTTAGAACCATTATACCGTTAGAAAATCATGGTTTTGGTGATCGACCTTTCCTGCCTTTTGAAGTAGGACGTGCACGCGCAAATGCCATGATAAGTTTAGCCTGGTTGAAATTAACCACATGATTTGGAGGCGGATGAGCCGTTGACGAACCGATATTTGCTGTTCTCAATCAGCTCGCTAATGTTAACGGGCTAAAAGGACAATTGATTAACTTAGCTTCAACCCTTACGACGAATGGGGCCCTGCAGTGATTTTCTCTCAATGTTATTTGTTGTTTACATCACACAGATTACCTTATTTCACCATTTCTTGTTTGTTTCGTTTTTTTCTTCTTACCACAAACACACTCAGACACACGCACACACAGAAACATGAAACTCCTGGGAAAATCTTGCTACTGCACAGTGATGAGAATGGTTTAATATGTTTTAAACATAACCTAATATCCCTCCCTCTCCCCCATCTTACTTTCTTTAATTGTGTCCTTACCCTTGCCCTTACTCTAGTTCCCTTGCTAGAGTGAATCTATTTTCTTTTGGCTCAAGAAGAAGAGGAAAAAACAACATTTTATTCCTGGGTTTTTTCCCCCGGCTAGCAGTGAGGATTGCGGACAGCTTGACAGTAACACAATGCTTCTTCATTCTGGTCATTAAGTGCCTCCCTCTCAGTCCTCTAAAAGACAGAGAGAGAAAGAGAGAGAGAGAGAGAGAGAGAGAGAGAGAGAGAGAGAGAGGGGCAGTGGGGAGAGAGGGAAAGACTGAGAAAAAGACTGGAAGTAAGCAAGAGAAGACGAGGGTGGGGGTTGCGTGGCTGAGAGAGCGGGCTAAATTGGGTAATGGGAGATTGAAGCATTTTTCTCTTGACGTTAATAACACATCATTTGGGGGTGTATTAGAAAGGGCCCAGGAGGAGAGAAGCTCATGAAGAAGAGTTGGGCATCTCTCTCTCTCTTCCTCCCTCTCTCTCTCTCTCTCTCTCTCCTTCTCTCTTTTACTCTTTCTCTCAGCACCTGAACTGCCTGAAAGTTTTATGAAGAGATTTACAGTTCAAACCACTTTTCAAATTGGTCAATAAAAGTGGTCGATAAGTGAGCTGAAGGAGAGAGCCGGGTTAGTGGAGAGAGAGAGAAAGAGATTGAGAGAGAGCAAGCAAGGATGAAGAAGAAGACGGGAAAAAAAATCATATTTATTTCAAAATACATCAAATGCATCTCGCTAAAAAAAACACCAAATGACAGAACGGCGGGCACCATCGCTCAGCCCATTGTTCACATTTAATCCCAACCGTCACAAAAGTCAGGTCTTATAGACTGCATGGCTCTCCCTCGCTGCATATATCAATGTGGAGGATAGAGGAGCGTGTCAAAAAGCTATCAGTTTA
>NC_045171.1:19745865-19750865 GCF_900700415.2 Clupea harengus | reverse complement strand
GCCAGTCCGCAGAATAGCGCAAACTATGCCTTTTGATTTGACGTTAAATGTACTAAACCTGGCACGCTTGTCACCACCCTCTAAGCATAACCATCATTCGATTTCAGGCGCAATTGAATGGAATCGTGGAACTGCCGATAGACGTTAAAAGAAACCAAAAGTTTAGATCAGGAAAAAGACATACATGCTAATAATATTGGCACTCTGAGATTCATGTGAATATAGAGTGCGTTATAAATTAAATTAATTATTATTATTATTATTATTATTATTATTAATAAGGTGTCATCACGCAGAGATAATACAGGGCAGTAATTCTGCACCACTCTAAAAAGTACTCGACTATTTGTTTGGCTAACAAGCAAATTCAATAGTGTAGCAGACATCTACACTTCAGGGAAGTGGATGAGGTGAAAAAGTGATGGCAAGACATAAAAAGGCAGAAGTAAAGGTTGCTTTTAACATGGTACAAATGAGCAAAACTGGTGCTCGGAATAGCAGCTTCCATTGTTTCTGTACATTTGCATCTAACGTGTGATCTGAATAACACCTGCTTTTAAAATGTCCCCCGCAGTTTTCACACATACAACGGAATACATAATCAGTCACTTCTCGCGCTTCTCCTCCCATCATTTCACCCCAAAGCCCCCACTTTTCCCATGACCCTCCCACAAATGCATATGCATAAGTCAGAAAAGCGCAACTTGTCATTCTGTGCTCAGGCAGGAGGCAGAAGGCAGTTTTAGCCTTGTGTGGTCTCTTGGCACATACCCCGGCATGTTTTTAGGCATACATTGCTACGAAATTACGCCTCGAAAATGCTACGAAATGGGCGCTAACGTGCCCCTGATCGTGCCCCTAAACGTAAGGAATCAATGGAAAAATCTGAACGAATGAAAGGATTGACTCATAAACTAAATAAATCAATGAATAAATGATTAAGGAAGCAGAATAAGTACGTGCATAACTAAGTACTTAAAGTAATTAATCAAAGAACTGTTGAAATGTGGCAGTGGCAGTGGCAGTGGCAGTGGCAGTGTGGCATTAGGTGGACCTTGGCAGATAAATAGGGCACTTCAGGGCAATAGTAGGTACCTTAGTACCAAGAGCCCCCTTTCCCACCTCTGACTTGAACTGCTTCCCTACTGCAGCTGAAAGGGTTGGAGGGCAGGAGCAGAACCGAACCCTCCCCTGATCTGTAAGAAGTAGAGGGTAAGAGTTTATGCCATGTAGCGCACAGGCCTTTTATGTTCTTTTAATACCCCTCTCTCCTGGAACACAGGGGTCAGTGAATTTGCAGTCAGTCCCCTGACCTACTCTGGGGTGCTAAGTGAGGAACTTGTTTTACTTGCGCTTTTAGGGCAGGTTCGGGCAGACCGCTATCAGATTCACATCAGCCGCTCAGACCTGGACTGGCCTTGGACCTGCACCTGGCCATTGACCAGGACCTGGATTCAGACCCTAGCCACTAAGATTGCTTTGTGTAATAGTGCAGGCTCTCCAGGAGTCTGCAATGCCAAAGACCATATTATTCTCTTGGGGCTCTCTGGAATCTAGAGCCTTGTAGGTTTCTCCACAGATACTCCAAATGTTTCATGGATCCTGTATCTTGTCAGTCCTCTTTTATTTACCTCTGAGGACAGCTGTTTCGTTCCTTACAGACTGATGGCCCAAATAGACAGCATACTTCAGAAATTCAAACTGATGTCGTAAAAGCAAGAATTCCTTGATAAACCATGCGCAGTCGCATGTAGCATAACTTTCAGACACCGACCCTATTACATTTCAAACCACAGAGATGGCTGTGACATCAACAATATGAGGTTTGTCTTAAAAAGCGGGTATATTCTTACAGCCTGCTCTCAGGGGACAGTCAGTAAAGAATTATTGATGTAGTTGATTTTTCTTTTTCTTTCAGTGCACAAAAAAGATGATGGAGTTTTTCTTTTTTTTCCAAGTGCGCAACTTCTACAATCAAAGAATGGGAATAGAGTGTTTGGGGCACAAACACATTACTGATAGCATCACTCTTTTACCTCCCCAAAATTGGTCCTCCAGTGTGTGTATGTGTGTGTGTGGTTTTGTCTTCGGTTTGACTTTCAACTCTGTTTCTCTTTTTCTCTCTCTCCCTCTCTCTCCCTTTCTCTGTCTGTCTCTCTCTCTCTCTCTCTCTCTCTCTGTCTCTCTCTCTCTCTCTCTGTCTCTCTCTCTGGACTGACTGTTGCAGTTTGGATAGCTGGAGCTGCAAATAGCCCTACGTGAGTGTGCTACCAAATCTTAAATGCATTGTGTGCGGGCATGTCTGCTTTGTGTCTGTTTCTCAGTGTATGAATATGGGTCTGGGTATGTGTATGTATGTATGTGGTCATATGTATGTGTGTGTGTGTGTGTGTGTGTGTGTGTGTGTGTGTGTGTGTGTGTGTGTGTGTCTGTATCTGTCTGGCTGTCTTCCGTTCTCTTCTTCTCTCTTTCTCCCTCTCTCATTGTCTGCGGGCATGTCTGCTTTGTGTCTGTTACTAAGTGTATGAATATGGGTCTGGGTATGTGTATGTATGTATGTGGCTGTTTGTATGTGTGTGTGTGTCTGTATCTGTCTGGCTGTCCTCCACTCTTTGTGTGGTGTGTGTGTGTGTGTGTGTGTGTGTGTGTGTGTGTGTGTGTTCCTCTTACTTTATATGTGTTTGTGTGTATCTGGGTATTTGTGTGTGTGTGTACTGAATGTGTTTTCCTACTGTCTCTCTCTTTGTGTGTGGTGTGTGTGTGTCTTTGCCTGTCATCCTCTTTCTTTGAATGTGTGTGTGTGTGTGTGTGTGTGTGTTTCGGCATGCCACCTCTCCTTTGGCGTCTGAGCAGCCTGACAGTAAGAGTGCCACACCACCTCAGGGCCTACTCAGAAAACAAACCCTCTCTGTCTCGCTGTGCTATTTAGGGCAGGCACAGCCAAGGTCAGCCGTCCTCCTTAATGCACGTCCAACAAAAGAGCCAATTTAGCCCCAATCAGGACCCGAGGTAGCCCCAGGAGTGCCCGACTAAACTGTTATGAATCTTGTCAGGTCGGTAATGGGAACGACGCTCAGATTAAAAGCCTGTTTTCACTGAGCGGATGTCAATGAGAGGACTGCTTCTCTCAAAACACAAACACCCACCCCTACACACACACACACACACACACACACACACACACACACACACACACACACACACACACACACACACACACACACATATATATACATGGACACACTCACACACACACACACACTTGAGCACATCTGTCACACATGCCCTTGAGATGCTCTCACCACTAAAGCTTGAAATGATGGACAGACTCTGCACACATACACACACAGAGAGAAAGACAGAGAGAGAGAGAGAGAGGAAAAGTGAAACAATTGGGGCAAGGAAGGTAAAGAAAGAAAGATTAAAGGATGATAAGAAACAGCACCAAATAAAAAAAAAAACACATTAAAAGAATTGGAGCACTGAGAGCCACTGGGGTTCATTATGAAATGTGCTCGGACGATGCATACTTCAGAGCCGCATTATAGCTAACACTCAGGCTAATGCTCGTTCACACTGCCTGTCTCCTTGGTCCCTGAGGCTGAGCCCAACCTCTGACACATTTCTCCGTGTGACAGCGGTGCTAATTTCGGCCTCTGTTTCATCTAACAGACCTGTCTCCAACCACAGGTGTGAGCCCCCCTCATCTGACAAGCTTCACAGAGAGACGTCGTGTCTTAACACATCCATATGCAACTCTCAGGAGCCATTAAGAAAGTGTGTGGAAAGAAATGTGTCAGGATTGCAAGACTGACAATAACCGAAGAATACATTAGGAAATGTATTTGAAATATATATATATATATATATATATATATCAAAGAACTTGACGATGAAAAGAAATTGGTTTCAAATAAAGCATTCTTCTGAGTCTACGTCAGGGTTATGACTTGGTCATTAAGAGATGTTTATGTTCCGTCAGTATGTGTGTGAGTTCATGTGTGTTAGTGTTAGTGTGTGTGTGTGTGTGTGAGTGAGTGCATTTTTAATGTATTTATATGATTATTCAGCCATGCCTGGGGCTGTGTTGGCGAAAGGGAGCACTAATTGAATGTGAAGGACTGTGTTTAGACTCACATATGCCCAGTGCGGCGCTGTCAGGAGGAATTACACCGGGGTCGCGCCAAGATTGGCTCCATGTGTGAATGCCGCGCCGCCGAGGCCAAAGAGTCACCAGCCAGCCAAGTGCACCGCAGCCCCCCACAAGCCTCTGGATATGGGAGTGATATGATGTCAATCAGGGCCAGCCAGCTATTTTTAAAAGATGCCACGCGAACAAATCCACCACTGCTGTGTGTGTTTGTGTGTGTATGTGTGTGTCTTGTGTTTTGGGCTAGGAGAGCGTCTGGTGGCGATGAACAAGGAAAAGAAGGTGTGTGTGAAAGTGTGTGTGTGCACATGCATGTTGGGTCGATGGTCTTTCTGTCTCAGGTTTTGGTTAAGGCCTAGAGAAGAAGTGTGTAGTGTCCATGCATTTATTCATGTGGTGTGTGTGTGTGTGTGTGTGTGTGTGTGTGTGTGTGAGATGTGTGTGTCTGTGTGAAGTGTGTGTGTGTGTGTCTGTGTGTGTGAGGTGTGTGTGGGTTCAATTGCTCTGTGTTTGTGTTTGAGTGTATTTCTTCATCATCCAAATTCCAGCTCAAGGTCAAACCCAAATGGTATTTAAATCAGTCACGCCTCACCTCTCCTCCGTGGTGCTCAAATGGCGCTGGTTTTGCATTTTCATTTTCCAGGGAAATACGAGGGGAGACCACAAACCCAGCGGCCCCCTCCCCACCCCTGCTTCGCACACCGATATTCCGGAGTGGAATTCTCTGGATTATTCCGAGATACCCTGTTTTCAGACCCACCTCACTCATATTGGTTGGTGTTCTGATCTCACAGTTTCCAGTGGAGAATTCCCATCGACTTCTCCGATGGCACAGACATTGGTAAGACAA
>NC_045171.1:19740865-19743365 GCF_900700415.2 Clupea harengus | reverse complement strand
AATCCTTCCATATAGAACTAGCCATTTTTATTGACAGTCCACTGATTATAGTCAATATACATCCTGATTGGCATACAATACCATAAGCGACTTTGTCTTGCCAGTGCGGCTCCATCAGCTGTTGTGATTTTTGTCAGTATAGTTGCACTCTTATCTCACTGGTGGTGTTTGGGCATGTCGATGTGAAAGAGAGGTCTGCTCAATAGTTCTCACATATACTGCCATGATGTGCTTTGTATGTTAGGCTTCTTCTTTTTTTGCACTGGGGCCAAACTCGGTTCTTTTATATCATGCTGAGTGCCCTCTGTCTCTATCTCTCTCTCTCTCTCGCTCTCTCTCTCTTGGTCAAAGCTGTAGGATTGAAGCGTCAGCTCCCTTAATGATGCCTTTGCCTGGGCTTGGCCATGTTGCGTGTTCATTTGCTCTGTGACGCTGCAGCAACACTGTGTGCTGCTCCTTCCTCACCCGCACGGCTTCATGGAATTAGAGTGACCACCAGCACATGCAGCGTTGAAAATATACTATACTATGGATGTGCTTCGTGCTCTTTAATATTGAATTCAAATGTTGACATATAGAATGGCCAAAATGTAACATATTTAATTAACAATCTGTATATAATGTATAATATTTGTGCTCTCTTTATTACTGGCTTACCACTGCTGCATGATACTAAAAAAAAACATTTTAATATCTGGCTCTGATTCACAATTAATTCCCTTTTTATGTCAGTAAACATAGGCTATATTGTTATGAATCTTCATTCCAGCTGCGACAACGGAAAACAGTTGCAAATATCAGACTCCAAACACAAACCTAAGAAGCCTTTTTGCTAAATGCAGATCCAGCCCTGTACTTAAAGACACAGAAGATGGGTCACACCTACCCTAATCTTTACCTGCAGTCTGGAAAAGGTGACACTATTGATTCAATGCATCATTTTAAACTCCTACTCTTTATATCTCTGAGTCTCTATTGAAAAGCCATTACACCCGGCAGTTTAGGGCACGCCTTCTGTTGTGTGTGTGTGTGTGTGTGTGTATGAGAGTGGACAAAGGGAGATCAATAGATCTTTATCAAAATAGCCTAGAATTTTGCAACAGTTGGAAATCTGTCAGTAAGGGCAAACTAGCAGCAGTGATGCGAATTGAATGAGACAAACATCTATACATCCAGTAGACCCTATGTGCACTGTGTGTGTGTGTTTTATTATTGGGACACTGGCAAATAAAAAATGCAATGCTAGGGTCAATAATCAGGGCTATTTACCCACAGGAATAAACACAGACAAACACACACACACAAACACAGACAAACACACACTTTGTGCATCACCCTCCAAATGCTGGGCAGTAAGAACAGTTTAACACATTTCAGATTAATGAACATTTCCCCGTAAACAACAGTTCATGACTTTCAGATCTAATCATCGACACAGAGGAATTCCGACCCGTGCACTTAATTAAGGGGACTAATTATCATGAATACAACAATAATTAATTCTAAAACTATATTTAAATTAATTATTGATTAAATTAATTAAGTTTGCCGGGTAATTAAGATGAATGCCGAATATGAGGGCAATAGCGTAGCATCAGGCATGAGAGATAGATCACGCTTGCCTCTCGTCACGGGTAAACAGGAGAAAGCGGCCATTAAATGCTACAGCCCCACCGACAATGTCGAGCATAAATTGGACCTGGTGATAAGTCTAATCCTGCAGCCTACCCTTCCTCGCTGTCTGGGGTGCCTGCAGCTTTGGAGACCCAGCCATCATGTGTATAGGCTGAGACAGAGTGTGTTCATGGGTGGTGGATGTGTGTGGGGGGATGTACGTGTTGGTATGGAAAATGTTCCTATTGCCCAGATTTGTTTGAATGAGATGAGATGGTTGATAGGTGCTGGTTTCGTCTAGTCCCCCCCCCCCCTTTTTCTTTCTGCCTCTCCCTCGATCTCTCGCTTTCTCTCTCTCTCTTTCTTCCTCTCTGTCTGTCTCTTTTTCTAATTGTCTCTTTCTCTTCTGGAGCTCGTGAGGTCACCATTGTTGTGGCTCACTGAGCAAATGGGTCTGGAAGTGTTTGGCTGAAAATGAAGAAATGGAGAATGACAGCGCAAGGCAGATTCACCCGGGCCGCAATGACAAACAAGACTGCACCCCCCAATGAGGTGAGAGCTGAGACAGGGGGAGAGAGAGAGAGAGATAAAGAGAGAGAGAGAGAGAGGGGGGGGGGGGAGAGAGAGAGAGGGAGAGAGAGAATGACCAAAGAGAGAGAAACGGATGAGAGGAGAGCCAAGGAGGGGGGGCAAGAGGGGGAGGTGAAATGGAGAGAGACGGTGAGGGCGAGTATGTGTGTGTTAACTCAATTAAACAGACCAATTTACGCCTCCCTTTGAAAACACACACACACACTCACACACACACACACACACACACACACACAAAGCTAATGGCCGTGTCACAGAACAAATGATGCATACAAAGCACTCAGAGGCACGGTGA
>NC_045171.1:19708365-19735865 GCF_900700415.2 Clupea harengus | reverse complement strand
AAAGCCTACTGTTCATCCGTCGGTCTTAAACCTCTTCAAGCCAAGGAAGAGAACCTGGGAGAAGCATTAGAGGTGGCCAGCATCTGAAATAAAGAGGATAAGTGAAGTGTTAACCATTGTGTGTTTTTGTCTATCAGTCTCCACCTTACATTTGCATCTTAACCCACACTCTGATAATATACTGTATACAAATATGTGGGCCTAACAGATTTTCAGGTTACATGAAAAACAGAACAGGTCTTCTAAAGGGTAGATGCATCTCGCCTCATGCACCTTCCAGCATATATGGAAGGCATGATCACCATCTTATTTTTAATTTCAATCAGCTTTCCGGTCATCTAAATGTATTTGTAGATATGCGTGCTGGTTCTTCTGGAGGATAATCACTGAAAGTGCATAATGTGAGACCCATTGCCTCAACTGAATTTCATTTCAGAAATATCCTCTTTGGGGTCGATTTATGTTTACACTTTTGTGGCACCTATTAAGGTTTGTTCTGGCACTGAATGTACGTTGCTTTAGCGGTCAGTGGTTTTCATCTCTCATTACTTTGGGGCGTTTTAGAATGGAGAGCAGAGCGGTGCCGGTAAGCACCGCTGGGGGGAGCTCGCGTTCTCTCGGTCCTCTAGTCTTGTCGTCTCATATCACTGCCTGTCTACGTGCACTGATGGCGAACGTTTCAACTCCGCAGACATTTCCAGGTCGATGTGAACACCATGGTGTCTTGGTAGGCTCTCGGAATGCTTATATTTGAATGTGTTCCCAGAATCTACTGTGGTGGACGTGAGTTTGGGGTTTTGGCTTGTTTGGCTTACTGAGCAGCAATTAAATTAGTCTGTAGACAGAGTTGTGCAGCCTAATAAGAGATGGTAAGTAGGGGAAAGACATTTTCTGAACCACTGTAAACATCAGGTGAACAATTCGACCTCTTCGACTCTTCGACCCTTCGACTAAACTGAAAACGCGCATTACCTAAAACGAATTCCTCCATACTTGCCTACTACACACACACACACACACACACACACACACACACACTCAAACACAAACACTAACATGCACACACACGGTCTTTTAGGCCTTGGACACTTGAACAGGACATTACCTTCTATATAACTTTGGTCACTGGGAGGCGCATGTAGCCTGTGCATGACGGGGTTGAAGAAAGTAGTTTGCTGGTGCGTCGCAGCGATTTGGAGAGGTTCCGGGGCAGTAAGAACCACCTCAGCCTCGAAAGCAAGTGGATGTAGCTGTCGGCAGAAAGCAGTCTAAATATAACACGCACACAAAAGCCCGTGGACATACATTGAACAAACAGTACAGCAGTGGCGGACATGTACGAAGCATACACGGACGGAAATGTACGGACAGTTCACGGCGACAGGTTTAGCATAGTCTATATGAATATGCAAATATGTTGTCAACGCGTTCGACTATTCTGTTGCTGTTCAGAAAAGACGACTCTCCTAGCGATGCATTGGTCCAAGTAATGTCAAAGCTATGACTGCCATAATAATAAAGACGTGTTTCATACCCGTCAGTGAGTGGTTTACTATTAGATATAACGTTAGGCTACTTAGTTTGAATAGCAACTCGTGTCTTTCCCTTATTATAATTGCAATGAAATACTTTATGTGAACTGGCAGTGTTGGCTATTCTATGGCTTATATATTTCTACCTTCAAACTAAGCCCACCTTCAAGGGCATTGATATAGAAGTAAAATCAATAACAAAATCACCTAAATGAGCCATTGAATGATTACGTTGTTTGTTATAAAGGCAACATTGACGCCGTTTTAACCTTGATGATATAGAGACACATGCATCTAATATTCGTTTGAAAGTTCTAGTGATTTCAAATTTTACAGTAGCGTCGCAAGTAAATGTTAGAGCTTATTATGCCCAACTTCTTCACCTTGTTGTTCTCGTATTGCTCTCTTTCTCTGCTACTCATCAGCTATTCAATTCAATGGGTTGAAATCCTGCAGCCACTGGCAGGGGCGGATCTTCTGGCAGAGTTGTAATTGGCGTCCCAGATCACCAATGAAACGTCAAATCTGCGGGAGTCAGCGCATGGCATTGGCTGGCGCAGAAAGTGGGCTGCGGCAAAACCAACTAGCCGAGCGTCGGACCTTCAGTCCTGTGCGAGCGGAGACCACCGGAGCGCCAAAGAAACTGGGACAGTCCAGATAACATCAGTAGAGCAAAGAAGTCAGACAACAGCTAATATTTAATTGTTCGTTAGAAGTAGGGATTATGACACTTTCAAAACGTTGCATCGAGTCTATACAATGAATGGATTTTTGCTTTTGTGCGTTTGTACCAGAATGTCACGTTTCTCCTGAAGCAAAAGCTTGTTTTGCTGAACTCGGCTGCGCAGGGAGAAAACGCTCTGGGGATCCGATCAGCAGTGGACATCACAGAGGCAGAATGGTTTTCTGCAGACAGCACTAGTGTACATGGAAAAAAGATTTCCACCTCTTTTCCACAAGCCTTAAGCAGCTGCGCCTTAACTCTTGGAGCTGGTGATGGGAGTTTTGGAATAGATTTTTTTCAAGTGCACTTGTTGGTTTGGAGATGATTGTGTTTCTGCTTCTGCTGTGTCTTGCGAATGGCGTTGTCTCTCAGATACGTTACTCGGTACCGGAGGAGGGGGAGCACGGAACGTTCATTGGGAATATCGCGGAGGACTTGAGCTTAGACCTCACGAAACTCGCGGCTCGCAGGTTTCAGACTGTGCCCAGCTCGCGGACTCCTTACCTGGAGGTAAACCTGGAAACCGGTGTGCTTTACGTCAATGAGAAGATTGACCGGGAGCGCATTTGTAAACAGAGTGCCACCTGCCTCCTCCACCTTGAGGTGTTTCTCGAGAACCCACTCGAACTCTTCCGCATCGAGATCGAGGTCTTGGACATTAACGACAATCCTCCTGAATTCCCGGAGACCGACATCACCGTGGAGATCTCCGAGAGTGCAACCCCGGGCACCCGCTTCCCGCTGGAGACTGCCTTCGACCCGGACGTTGGCAGTAACGCATTACGCACCTACGACATAACCACAAACAACTATTTTTACCTGGACGTACAGACGCAGACCGATGGGAATAAATTCGCTGAGCTGGTGCTGGAAAAACCTTTGGATCGGGAGCAGCAGGCAGTTCACAGGTACGTGCTGACCGCAGTGGATGGTGGCCAGCCCCCTCGGACTGGCACAGCGCTGCTGGTAGTGAAAGTACTAGACTCCAACGACAATGTTCCGGTGTTTGATCAACCCGTGTATTCGGTTAGCCTGGCCGAAAACGCGCCAGTGGGAACGCTGGTTATTCAGCTTAACGCAACTGACGTCGATGAGGGAATGAACGGAGAAGTTGTGTATTCTTTCAGCAATCACATCTCCAGCAGGGTTAAGGAGCTATTCGATATAGACCCACGCACAGGGAGGATAGAAGTGCGCGGGGATGTGGATTTCGAGGAGAGCAGTCTGTACCAGATCTATGTACAAGCAAAGGATATGGGACCAAACGCCGTGCCTGCGCACTGCAAAGTTCTGGTGCAAGTGACAGATCTGAATGACAATGCGCCTGAGATCACCTTCAGCACAGTCACGGAGTCCGTTAGCGAGAATGCTACTCCGGGAACAGTAATTGCGCTGCTCAGCGTCACGGACAAGGACTCCGAGGAAAACGGACAGACTCATGTAGAGATCCTGGGCGAAGTGCCATTTAAGCTCAAAACCTCGTTTAGGAACTATTACACTATTGTCACGGATGGCCCGTTGAACAGAGAGAGCGTAGATACCTACACCGTAACGGTAGTGGCCAGAGATAAAGGCTCTCCGTCTCTTGCCACAAGTAAATCGATTAAACTTCAAGTTTCTGATGAAAATGACAATGCGCCAGCGTTTACGCAGCCCATTTATGATGTGTATGTAACTGAAAATAATGTTCCCGGTGCTTACATTCACGCAGTGAACGCAATAGACCCTGATATTGGTCGAAATGCGCATTTAAATTACTCCATACTGGAGTGTGACATACAGGGTATGTCGGTCAAAACCTACGTGTCAATCAACAACGAGAGCGGAGCTCTTTACGCCCTCAGGTCATTCGATTATGAGCAGCTCAAAGACTTTAGTTTTACAGTCCAGGCAACAGACAATGGTATCCCCGAGCTCTCCTCAAACGCCACAGTAAATGTGATTATAGTGGACCAGAACGACAATGCCCCCTCTGTAATTGCACCACTGGGCAAAAACGGTACGGCCAGAGAGCCTCTACCCCGCTCAGCCGAGCCAGGATACCTAGTCGCTCGCATCGTCGCCATGGATGGAGATGATGGAGAAAACGCACGGCTGTCTTACAGCATCCAGAGGGGCAATGAAAACGGCATGTTCCGTATGGACTGGCGGACCGGAGAACTAAGGACTGCACGCAGAGTGTCTGCCAAGCGGGACCCCCAGCAGCTGTATGACCTGTTGATCGAGGTTAGGGACCACGGTCAGCCACCTCTGTCCTCCAGCGCCAGTGTGATGGTGACGCTGGTGGATAGCGTGGTGGAGGGCCACAATGGGGACCGGAGCGGTACGGCCAAAGCGAAAGAAACCAGTCTGGACCTGACTCTTATCCTCATCATCGCTCTGGGCTCCGTTTCCTTCATCTTCCTCCTCGCCATGATCGTGCTTGCAGTACGCTGTCAGAAGGACAAGAAGCTCAATATCTACAACTCGTGCCTGTCCGGCGACTGTTGCTTCCTGGGCTGCAGCTCGTGCTGCTGCGGCAGGCAGGCGCGGGCCGCTCGGAAGAAAAAAAAACTGAGCAAGTCGGACATCATGCTGGTGCAGAGCGCGCACGCCAGTGCAGCCACCAACGCGGCCGTCAGCGTCGCAAGCGCGTCGCAGGTTCCCGTGGAAGAATCCGGGAGCTTCGGCTCGCTCCACCAAAGCCAGAACTATTGCTACCAGGTATGTCTGACACCGGAGTCTGCCAAAACCGACCTCATGTTCCTCAAGGCCTGTAGTCCGTCACGGAGCGCCGACACTGAACACAACCCGTGCGGAGCGATAGTAACAGGGTACACTGACCAGCCGCAGCCTGACATCATATCCAACGGCAGCATCTTATCAAATGAGGTAAGGGCGCTCTATAAAGGCTCAAAACCTCATTCAAACTACCCAGTACATACACAGCATGCTCGATATTATTGTCAGGTAAAAACGTAAAATTTGGTAAAGCTTGGGCGCTAGTCTTAGTTAAATTTGTCATGGTTATGGTGAAGATTACTTTTGAAGTGTGATTATTGAATGTAATAAATCTGATATATTAGTCATGCCATAACATTTGGCATATACATTATCTGGATTTAACTCAGAATCACTATTCAACATATGCGGTGCAATTTCCTTCAACCCCCGTGAAATAAGTAGCTGTAAAATAATCCTGAGAACACATGCTTTCGTTATGCATCAGGAAGCTTTAAAATGCCAACAGAAACAGGTTGATTACGCGTTGCTGGCACACTGACAGACAGCACACACACACACACACACACACACGCGCGAGCACGCACGCACGCACGCACGCACACATACAAACATACAGTGCATGCACTCTCATTTCTAAATAGATTCCGGAGATGTTGTTTGTTGCAAAAAAAAGTAAAAAGAGTTGAGTGATTAAGATGGAGTAGAGAAAAAAAGACGGCTTTGGCTCCACGGCTGCAGAACAGGTCTTGGGCCAGGTCCTTCAACCCTGAGTCTTCATTAAGCATGCCAGGCACGGCCCTGCAGAGTCACAGTAGAACAAAGGCCCATCTATAGTTGAGCTGAGCTAAATAAGTGCTGCGCTTATTGGCTTTCTTAAACCGCAATGTCTCTGGGCAGGGCTATGTGTGAGGGAAACATATTCGAGGAAAAATTGTAAACAAACTCATCATAGAATATACCCAATTATGATGAATTACAAATATATCATTATTGTTATTATTGTGGTTATTATTAATATTATTATTATTATTGTTGTTGTTGTTGTTGTTGTTCTATTTGCCAGTATTAGTGTTGTGAAAATACTGCCCTTTTCGTTTCAGACCAAACACCAGCGTGCGGAGCTCAGCTACCTGGTGGACAGACCGAGGCGTGTGAACAGGTGAGAGACCGAGCGCACCTGGAGCCTCGCCAGGTGTCTACGAGGATGTCTCGCGAGCGCATTAACATTTATTTCGTTTATCCAACATTAAATGGGTGTTGCACATGTGAACTGCGGGGTGGCCGTTTCATGGCTCACTGGAGAAACTGGTGGTTATGTAAGCGAATTTAAATATATTTTTCACTCACCGCAGCATAGTCAGCAACTCTTACCAGCCACCCATCTCTCTGCAAAGTCTGAAGTTATTCGCGGTTTTAGAAATAATCGATTCACTCTGCTCTTTCAGCTGCAAATCAGTCCGCGATTATTTGAATGAGCTAAAATGTGTCGGGGGATTCCTTTCTAAACAGAACAATATTGCAATGCGGTCATGCTCGTTTCCCCCCATCCTTGCCGTGACTGTCTATCTGTTTCATACACTCTGAATTGAATCATTTTGCACCTTTATGAAATACTTCATGGGCAATTGAGTTTTCTGTTCTAATCCAGACTCTCCGTATCTCTCAGCTCGGCCTTCCAGGAGGCGGATATCGTGAGCTCAAAAGACAGTGGCCACGGGGACAGCGAGCAGGGAGATAGTGACCACGACGCTACGCATCGAGGACACACTTCCGGTGAGTTTTCCAGCCTATTCTCTTCTTTTATCGACAATGAGCGGTTCATCTGACAACGCAGAGAAAGAGGATTTTCGTGGCCGGGTTGTAGTGATTTCAAGTGAATTAAGGCCTTAGGCGTTCACCTCGGTAGACCAGTCACTGCTCTTGCTGGCTCGCACAACTCGCTTGGCCTGTGGTGCTGAATGGACAGCGACTTTCAGGTCTTTAGAGTGCAGCTGTTCACTAACATAATCGAGTTTGACTGCAGTTCACTTGAAAAAACAATACATTCCCACCAAATATTAGCAATTGAAAAACTTTGTGAAGCTGTCATACAATGTAAACGTCGTATTTTATCCTGAAATTGTCCCCTTACTTTTTCATTCTCACTGGAAAGAAATTATGTATAATTATTTGTATCTTTCATGGGATGCTCGTACAGGACAATGGCACTTTCTCTCATTTTAATCCGGTTGTTTGTAAATAATCTGTGTTAATGAGGGCTCTGGACCGTCCCATTGGTCCCTTTGGTAACCCACTCAAGCGACGTGACGGAATTTAGAACAGGACAGGGCTAGCCCGTCATTGACGGTGTGGGAACGGGACCAAATAGGTTGCGTCGCAAACAAACAAGCGATTCATTCAACAAGCGCTCTCCCCCAACCGCTTTCACCCACCAACTCCGCCCGTCCTCCCGCCTCCTTGCGCCCGGGGGTTGCTCTGCCCTTCCCGGTCTCACGACATTCCAGTCTTTTATCTGGCCACCTAAGTAACCCCGCGCAGCCTTCTTCAGAGAAATGCAAAGCCCTTGGCTATGAATGTATTTGATCGTGTGATTTGAAACGTACCCGCCATCCCTTTCTTTCTTTCTATATTTTTCTTTTTGGCTGACCAGTAACATACAGGGCACAAACGCCTCTTTGTTGTGAGGTGACACGGAACATGAATGCTACGGTGGAGGGGCTCTTGTGTCATGTAATCATGACAACGCAGTGTACAAATAAACACCAACCAAATAGATGCATCTTATTAACATTAATTTGCCTTTGGTGAGCATATGCCCTCGACCGCTATCTTGGCACGCCATATGCCATATGCATTCAGTTGGACGCTCAGGCCCGCAGACGACCATATTGTCCATCCCGGCACTGTAAAATATGAGAATATTACACTACACTTATTTTTTTTTTTTTCTCTCTAGGAGTCCATCTGTCTGTTTTTGAAGTGGGGCTGTGTTGTCCTCGGGCTGTTTTCTCGTGGTGGTTTCCGTCATTGTTGCATTTTTTCTCTTGTGTTTGTGCAACACAGGGCTAGGTCCTTGTTCGTGCTTATTTTCTGTCTGGATTCATTTCGCATCACACGGCGTTCTGTTTGATTAGGTTAATTGAACGAGCAGCTTGCGTTGTGTTTGATTCGTGTTTGGGAGTGGCAACATTGTGAGAATTAATGGGAGATTTGGAAGTGATCAGCTTACCCCACTGAATTTATTTATTTAGCCGGCTTCCTCAACCCATCAATTTGTTTGTGTTCTGATTTTTCTCTATTACTCCACCCCAAGCTCCAAACATGACTCACTCTCCCTCTCACTCTTCACTCCTGAATGCATTTTCTGGGAAACTTCATTTGGCTAAATGCTGGAGCTCAACCCGGTCTGCCAGGATTTAGCTCCGCAGAGATACTCTCCTCTTCCGTTATTACCATAGCGTTTAAGATGGAGGTCAACGGTGTCAGCGCTCAATACCAGCTTTTTAATATCCTCTAAGGGTAAAAACAGCGGCTGAGATCTTGTTTGTGATTACTTCCTCCTCAAAAGTACACTATTATCTGCTGTTAGGCAGGAAGATAATTTCATTTTTTGATAATGTAATGTTGTAAGAGGACGGTGATTCTGTTTGCATCAAGCATCCTGATGTTGTGGATATTCTATCTTAGGATATGGACTGGGATCTTCAAAGCAGACTAGTACCTTACGTTTTTTATCCCCGCTCTTTCCCCTCTCTCTCGTTTTCTGTCAGACTCTCTCTCCTACCCCTCCCCTCATTCCTTCTCCAGCAGCCTGCCATGTCGCAGTAAATCCCTCATTTAGGCTTCTGTTCACGTTATCACCACGGTAACAGCTCGCTGATCAGTAATTTATTTCGAGACCTCTGCATACCAATTAGCAAATGAAGGTTATTATCAGACCCCAGTTTACAGTAACCCCGCTCAGAGCAGAAGCTCAAACAGGAGAGGCTGTTGGGGAAAGATGGGGGGGTCAGTGAGTTCACAAAACATCTCTCTTTCTCCTTCCATCTGCACTTCAATCTTACCCCCCACATACACCTCTCAGTCTCTAGCTCCCCTCCTGTCTCTTGACCTTGTTTTCTTTGTTTGGATAAGAGAATAAGCCGTGGTACGTTTAGTCTACAGTTTTGCTAAGCCTTGTGGAAGCTGGTGGCACAGATACACACCAGCTCTTCTACGTGTCACTCTCAGGAATTAATACCTTTTCTATTTGATATTGACTTTGATCCAGATCTTCCCCAAGAGATAACCTTTGCAATATCCCACCCCTTTTTTCAGTCCTCCAAATGTCGCTCGGGGCGACCCCAGGCATATTTAATTTCATCAAATGTCAGGGAATATTGAGATGTCTCCGTGTGATTATGTGTTTGGACATTTTGGACCGGCCTTTGGTGGCAGTGCTCTCGAAATATCGTGCTCTCTCTTACCCCTGGCCTCAGATGTGCCTGCCATGTCTGCACCAATGGGCCTCTCTCTCTCTCTTTCTTACTTTCTTATCCCTTTTCACTATCTTTGTCTGCCAGTCTAGCTGTCTGTCTATCTCTTTCTTTCGATCGCTGTCTCTGTCTTACAAGGACTTGCATGCACACACACACACACACACACACAGACACACACACAGACACACACACACACAAACTAATATCCCCTCTTAATTTAAAGGCACCATGGAGATTTTTTTGGAGGGTGTGGCCTAAGCCCTTCTACAAACATGTTGACTGCTTGAAGACTTATTTTGGATGAATAAGAAGCATTTCTGCAAACAGTCCGGAGAAAACAACTTCAGATTCCTCGGCGGATTAGGGGCTAATACACTGTTTTTGGACACTTGTCGAAATATGCTGTGTGTTTTTCGGGGGGTTTGTTAGCATGTTGTACCATGTTAATCCTCTTTGGAGGAGCAGCTCAAATTCCTCCCTTGCTGACCTGGTCAAAGGGCTGTGTGTGAGGTCGTGCAGTCTGAGGATTAGCTCTCTGTTCACTCCCAGCTCAAACCACCGTTCGGCCATTTTACCTCACAACACCTATCACTCATGCACTCACACACACACACACACACACACACACACACACACACACACACACACACACACACACACACACACACACACACACACACACACACACACACACACACACACACACACACACACACACACACACACATACACACTCTCTCTCTCTCTCTCTCTCAAACACACACACACAAACATATACATATACAAACACAAACAAGCACTCACACACATGCATGTTAACATATACAGTATACACAAATATTTTTTGTGTTGCAAGGTGCTGGTTCTAATCCATGATTCCACTAATCCCATAGGGTTTTAATTACAGAATAATTCAGACAGAGATATATGGAGGTGGGCTAATGGTGAAGCTGCCATCTTTGTCTATTTCACTATTTCTCTCTCCCTCTATCCCTCCCTTCTCCTCCTCTCTCTTGGCAACTCCAATTATCCATGCTGGGACCCTGCAGTGAGACTTTTCCACCACTTAAACATGTCTAACGGGATCCCTGACTCACAGAAGGCCTCCATTTTAAGTTCTCTTTACTGTGGAGGACGAGAAGGAGGAGGAGGGCTCATGTGACTTGCATTTGTTCTTTAGCCATTTCATAAAAATAGAGCCCAATTCATTCCCAACTCGTTGCCTTTGGATGCGAAAGGTTTTAGCTCGGATAATTTTTGCATATTAAGAATCACCAGAGACGTTTTTTTCCCTCCTTTGATCTTTTTGATAATTTTCCTGATTTTCTTTTCTCTTCCCCCCCCCCGCCCCCCCCTACTTCGTTGATCATCCACCAAGAGTTAGCAGAGATAGAAACCGAGGTGGATTTGAATTTCCAGCCGAGTTCTCTTGGCACTGTCTTCAGAGTTTATGTCAGACCCTTTTGTTTGATTCTTTTCTTTGCGAATCCTTCATTCTTGTGTCGGTGAGGGTGTGCGGGGGGGGGGGGGGGATACGACCTCTCTATCCCTCTATCACAGAGCTCAGTGGAGGAGAGGAGAGAGGAGAAAAGAGAGAGGGGGAGTAGGGTTTATCTACTGGCCTGCCTCATCACACTGTCTTCCTTTGATCTCACAAGGAGAAAGAGAGGACCCCGCTAGGAGGAATTAGAGATTTGACTTCTCATACTGAGCCCCGTGTGTATGTGTGTGTGTGTGTGTGTGTGTGTGTGTGTGTGTGTGTGTGTGTGTGTGTACGGGGCTGTGTGTGTGTCCTCATCCTCCATACGTGCTTTGATCATAGTTATTACACATTTTGTGGAGTCTCTCTCCCTCCATTTTTTTTCTGACAATAACGGGAAGGACAGGAGCAAAACCCAGTTGTCACGGTGATTAGATTTGGCCGAACGAAACTCATTTAGCCCGTATCACGCCCAGGGTTTTTAATAGTTTTCAAATTAAGTCATTAATGTCATATTTAGTCCTGACTTATTTCTGTGTGGCTCTCAAGTTTGTCATTGCCAACTTTCCAGCTGTCTGCTATGCGTTAAAGAATGAGTCCTGATGAGACTTTTCTGAACTTCCACTAACTCAATGTGTGTGTGCTTAGAAGAAACATAGATGTATGGATGGATGTATGCATGGAAGTGAAACTGTAAATGTAAAGCATAATATCTATAATTCACTCTGCAATACCTTGTTTTAACAGCCATGCCGCCCTAACAAAGACAATATATGAATTAATACACTTGAAACAGTTTTATATAATGTGTATTTGTATATTAGTATGTCTATACATAAGGTTATCACACACACACTCAGACAGATACTGTACATACAGTATGCAAACACACACAACAGCTTCTGATGTTCTCTTATCTCCCACTGTGTGTGTGTGTGTGTGTAGGCACTGACCTCTTCTGATGTTCTCTTATCTCCCATTGTGTGTTTGTGTGTAGGCGCTGACCTCTTCTCGAACTGCACAGAAGAGTGTAAAGCACTGGGCCACTCGGACCGATGCTGGATGCCCACCTTCGTGCCCACGGACAGTCGCCAGGGCGCTGATTACCGTAGCAACCTTCACGTGCCAGGCATGGACTCCGTGCCCGACACTGAGGTATTTGAGAGCGAGGCACAGCCGGGGGATAAGTCATTCTCCACCTTTGGCAAAGAGACGTCCCTCCACAACCACCTCCACCACAACCACAACCACAGCCACCACCAAAACAACCACCAGTACAACCAACACAACCTCCACCATCATGGCACCATAGACCGGAGAGAGTTAGATGCACTTCTGTCTAACTCGCGTGCGCCTTACAAACCTGCCTATATGAGTGAGTATTCAGGGGACAGCCATCCCAGCCAGTCACCTCTCTGATCCGATCCGATCTGACCCAATGACAAGATGACAGGGGGAGGGACAATCCAACCTCTCAAACGCTAATGCTAACGCTAGCCCCCCCTCTCCTGCCCACCCCAATCTTCTAGATCTAATACCTCGAAGTGCCTTTTCCTCTCTATGACTTCCCTTACACTACATTTACACTAGCTCTATGATCATCCATCATCCCTCCATCTGTCCAGCGTCTCATGCTTACCTCCTATGCCTTCACACCTTTCCACTGCTTCTTTTCTCCAATCCACTTTGGGCCTTTGCTGTGTGTCATGTGGGAAAGCTGTGCTCGTGTTTCGTGATGAATTGTGACAGCTGCTGTGGTGATGCTTTGCGATTTTATGAATGCAGAGAGACTTAGAGATTGTTGTGGTGTCGCGTAGGGGCATAACCTCTCTGTGAACAATTATGAAGAAAATGTTATGTCTGAAGAGTATGCGATGGTAACACGACTAATGTTAAAATGTATTTTGTTCAGTGAATAGCCAAAGATGGAGTTCACAGTCGTGATATGTAACCCTACTCCTGGGATGATGTTTAGCCAATAGATTTAGAAAACAGGGTATCTATTTCACAGATTAAGGACACTTTATTAGCTATATAAGACTGCTTTCTGTTGAACATGGTGTGCCTTGCTGGTTACTGTGATTATTTAACAATATGGCAGGTATTGATGTTGTATATGCTCAGCTTCCACGGTATTTACAGTGTGTTAAATGGCAGCATATTATTTGTTACTGCTATGTTGAATCACTAGCTGTTATGACAGTACTGTTGATCTTCTCCTGGTGTCTGCTGCTTTCACACGGGTGTATATGGATGTGTATGTGAGAGGACAAAACCTAGCGTGTGATTTTTTTTTTTTGTGCATAATTTTCAACAGAAGCAAACCTAACATAATGTGTGTTTGTGTGTGTGTCTGTGTTTCCTTCCTGCAGCGCGGAAAAGGATATGCTAGCTCTTTTCGTGTGGACATACCAGAGACCGCATGAGTGTCTTTTCATTTCTTTTTTTTTTGTGCACAATCAGTCACAACCGACGAGGAAGAGCATCAAGATATTTTTTTTCAACTCCGTTCCCTTAGCCGTCCATCTTGCTGCCTGCGCCCATGGACTGCTCACGCAGACACTGGATCAAAGGGCGGACAAGGAGAAAGAGAGACTCAAATGGAGGCAAATGGCCAAGATACACACTCTCATGGGTTGGATCTCAGCCGGACTGAGAGAAGGAGTTAAGAACATGGAACGGACAGATGAGAATGGAGGAGGTGGAGGAGGAGGAGGAGGAGGAGGAGGAGGAGGAGACGAACGAGAGCGGAGCTGTTCCTCTCGCGTCATCCGTGTGTGCCTGTTTACAGCGCTACTGTACATCTTTAAAAGAACAAACAAATGAACAAACAAATAAACTAAAAAAAACAAACAAAAGGAAAGTTTGTGAAGACAAGAAGGAGGGTAGGGGAAAAAAAGAGACTATGTTGTGGAAAAACGGAAATATTCACTGAGCCCTTTAGATGTTTGTATACACACCGAGAAGCCAACTGTACAGGAGAATTCTTTGTGCATTACAAAATGCAATATCACTCTTTTAGACTTGACTGTTTTCTACTCTGTGTGTGCGTATGTGTGCGTATATGCGCCTGTGTGCGTGTGTGTGTGTGTGTGTGTGTGTGTGTGTGTGGTCAGGTGTTTCTCCACGTCTATTCCAGCTTTATAAAAAACAAAAGAAGAAAAAAAAATACAACAGATGGTCAGGAGTTCTGTGATCAGGAGATTATTTTGGGGCGGTTTTTATTTTATTTTTATTTCAATTTCATTTTTTCTTTTGCGGGAGGGTGGTTCTGTTTTTGTGTTCAGCATAGTGGGCCAAGACTCTATCGGCCTACCACTCACCTCTCAGATACATCCAGTAGTTTATATCACGTGTGAAAAAAGTGTTTACTGTACTATTTTAAAAGCTTCAAAATAAATACAAATCTATATATATATAAATCTATCTATATATATATCTAAACTTTTTCTCTCAGAAGGTGTGGTATCCGAACACTATGTTTTACCAGTGTAGTCTTGGCTGCTCAGAAGCAAGTGCTTAGATGACAAACATTACAGGGGTGCTCAGTTGGACAGCAAGCCTTATCTTGACAACACGTTTTCATCATTTCAGAAAGGACTCTCCTTTTTCCACTTTTTTGGATATTGAGATTTATGTCTATAAATAAAAAGGAAAGTAAGACTTTAGATTTGAATTCATTGTAATTCTGTGTTAATGTAGCCAAAAAAACGCGCCATTTTTTAACCAGAGGCCAAATATGAGAGGATTATACAGTATAACACATAAACACACACACACACACACACACACATGCAGGCACACCTAAATATAAAGAGGTGACCAATAAACTGACAAGCAACAACTGTGAGTTCCTCTTGTGTTTTATTTCAATGTACTCTCCCTCACTCTCTCTCTGTCTCTCACACACACTCACTCTTCAAGTGTGTGTGTGTTGAGTGCGTTTGCATGTGTCTGTGTATTTTGTGTCAATTTGTGTCATTCTACAATTTGTCTCTTAATAGTCCAATTGAGAAATCAAAGGTACATGTAAACTATTTGAAAACACTTCTCTACCGGTACTATTAATTATTACCTAGAATAGTCCCGGACCAAGTTACACCCACAGAACATTGGACAGGAAATGTATTATACAAAATGAAATTTTATATTTATTTCACCCTTTTTGTAGTCCATTACAAGAGATAAATGCCTCCATCAAACACTGTGATATCTCTCCCTGGAGAAAATATGTTCATGTTCACATATCTTCGACAAGCCTAAAAATATCCCTTTTGGAGGAGCAGAGAAAGTGAGAGAAAGAGGACAAGGGGACATTGTTATTGAATTGATGGCGTTTAAACTCTCTTTGCTTTTATCACTTCTCCTCTAAAGCCCCATTTGCGTTGGTTGGAAGACTGGAAAACAGGCACAAGTGTAATTATTCCATCTTACATTTCTCGCAGCTACTCTGTTTGATCTCGGAGCTGTGCTACCTCACACGAGGCCGCGCCTAAAAAAAGAGAGCTCTTGCAACATTCCAATGACCGGTTGTCCCTTAATCATCATAATTGCATTTTAGCGTCAAACAAAGTGGAACAAAATACAATATATTTTTCCCCATTGCACTAATACAAAGCAAAGACATTTTTTTTTTATACGAATAGAACTGCAGTGAAGAGAAATAATTAATCCTGATGTAGGACACTGGCTGAGAAGCGCAGCGATAATATCTCAATTCCGGAAAATGAAATAAATGATCTGTGACCTCAGTCCATGTGAGGCTTCTTCACAAACCAGCGCTTTTAATCTCCCCTTCTGCTGCTGATGAACACCATGAGATGGCGCGAGCAGGCAACGTGACATCATCAAATATAAATTAACACATAAAAATCACTGACTTCCATTTCCCTCCAACACGTCCCCAAAGAGAGGAGGGAGTAAGAGAGCGAGAGAAGAAGTGGGGAGGACTGGACAAATGTGAGAAGAAAAGAGATTGAAGGAGAGATAGCAGAAGCTGGCCTCTGACTTAAGGGAGTTGGCACATAGCTTGAAATAGAACACTGTGAACATCTGGATGCGATGAGGACACAGGAGCCGTGTCAGAAGATGACCATAACAGTCAAGTAGCCATAAATAAATGGATATCAGTGTGAGTGTGAATGAGGTATCTGTCTTAGTACTTCCTTGTGAACTAATGATCAACCCTACCCCACACACAGGCAGTCGGTTAGTGTGGCTCAGAAGACAGACTGAACTCTCGTCTGGTATGCTATATGCTAAAAGCCCCCCTAATGCCATTACCATTACTGCCTTACCCACCCCCACCCCCTCCACTCTAACACCCTCCCCACCCCTCCCCCACACCGTTAGCACTCCAGTTTACTCTCCTCTCATCCCTCTCTTCTCACCCCCTCCCTGGCCAACCCCCCCCCCCCCCCCCACATCAGCTCACCATTTGTTCGCTCTCTACAGTGACATTCCTCCGTTCCTCCCACCAACCTCTCTGTTCTTCAAACTATCGGGTAGATAAAAGCGAAGGCAAGAGATAGAGACAGAGGGATAGAGAGATAGAAAGAACGAGAGAGAGGGAGAGAGGGAGAGGGATAGAAAGAAAGCCATATATAAAAATCGAGACATGGGAAGATAGGTAGAGATAGAGAGAAAGAGGGAGGAGAGGAATGGAGGGAGGGAGACGGGGAACATAAGGACTCATCGTGTTCTGACTGGGTAAAGGTGTTGCACGTCTGTTCTCACCTTAGAACGCGTCTCCACAGGGAGCACTTTCAAGCCATTTGTGTGAGTGTGTGTATGTGTGTGTGTGTGAGAAAAGCATAGGAGTGTGTATGGGCCTGAGACTTGTGTGTGTGTGTGAGAGAGAGAGAGAGAGAGAGAGAGAGAGAGAGACATATAGGCATGTATGTGCACACGTGTGTGTGTCTCTGTGTGTGTGTGTGTGAGAGAGAGAGTCGTAGGTGTGTAAAGCTGCCAGCTGTGCATGTCAGAGAGGTGACACTGATGCGAGCGTGAGGGTCGTCGGGGCCCTTTTGGCAGCTCTGCGGAGCCTCAGGGGCCCTCACCTCCTCGTCAGACGGGCTGCTGAAATGCCGCTTAATGGAGCGGGACGGGAATGTCGGAGACGCTGGCAACACAGAGGTCGCTGTTCCCAGGTGTGCCATCTGCTTGGAGAACCCACTGGACAGGGAGATGTGTGTGTGTGTGTGTGTGTGTGTGTTTGTGTGTGTGTGAGTGTGTGTATGTGTGAGTGTGAGCGTGAGCGTGCATGTGTGAGTGTGTGTGTGTGTGTGAGAGTGTGTGTGAGTGTGTGTGTGTGTGTGTGTGCGTGTTTGTGTGTGTGTGATTGTGTATGTGTGTGTGTGTGTGTTTGTGTGTGTGTGAGTGTGTATGCGTGTGTGTGTGTGTGTGTGTGTGTGTGTGTGTGTGTGTGTGTGTGTGTGTGTGTGTGTGTGTGTCTTAGTTTCTGAGAATAGAGACACAATGACAGAGTGTCTGAGGGATGAGAGATGCCTGTGTCTGAGGAGTAACATTGTCAACACTGTCACTGGACACTCAGCTCTATAGACTTCCTTGGCCACTATCCCCCATTGCATTTCAATACAAATGACTCCATACACAGTCCCATGGATAACACGGATGACTGGAACTCCCCACTGCATTCCACAGTGGTATGTTTTCTCAGATGCCACTGCTCTGGGTTCAGTTGTGTCTGTTATTGTATGAATTTAAACGGCTTTGCCATTATATCTTTGCTTTAATTCTTTATGTTTGCCATGTAATTCACAAAGACCTAGACTTAAACTGGGACTGGAACTAACACAAGAGTGGCTTGTGTTGCAATAGAATTAACAGGTTTCCCCTTAACAACCACAGAATGGAATGAATGGAAAATAAAGATTTAAAGTTTGGTAAATTATATTACAGTAATTGCTGGCAATTAGTGTTGGGGAAACTGGTTTGAAAGCATAGCTTTGCATGCCACCAATTACTTCACACTGGAAGAATCAAATAAGCAATGTACATGTGATTCAAAATTATGACAAAATATAATATAAAAAGTCACATGCCAGCAAAAAATTGCACCCAACTGAGTTAATTGCAAAAAGTGCCTACTGGTTCACAGGTTATACATTAAATGAAATTACAGTACAGAAGCAATGGTAAAATGAAAAATAATTCCTTTCCTTTTATAGCCCCAAATTGTTTGTAGTTTCAGTGGTTAATTGCACCAAAAAATGGCAAAAAAAAGTAACTGCCATTAGTAAAGCTGCTTATTGTACATACTGAATCACTATGCAAATCTGAATGCACAGTAGTTGAACTACTGGCAAGCTAGTGCAAAATGAAGTTAAACTAGTAATAGTTCACCACTCCCCAACACTGCTGTCAACTCAGACCTTCTTCATCTTCATCTTCATCAGAGTCTATGAGGATTCCTCAAAGTACCATAGTACTGTGCGAAATCTCTCCAAAGTAACTTGTTAAACTCTTGTTACATTTTCTTGTCAGTGGTTCCCAAACTTTTTCTTTTTACAGTCCCGTACCCCTTCAGACATTCAATCTCCAGACATTCCAATCTCTCAATTTTGTTCACCATGAGGTAGATTGATGGCTTAAAATGAGTGAATAATATGTGCCACAAGTGACCCAAACCTTCTAAGGTTGTTGTTTGCCAGACATCAACAGAACAGAAGACTAAAAAAAACATTATTTGCAAGCGATTGGGAAGATTTTACAGGCCGTTGGACAGGGGGGCGTGGCCAGAGCGGAGTTCAGCACAGACGTGACATTTTCTCAGTGGTTTTGTTTTTTAATGAATGCTTGTTTATCGTTGCAATCGTTGTTGTGTTTATTAGAAAGAAATACAGCCTTGCAGGGCAAAATACAGGGGAATTTGGGCGATTTTGATGCACAAAATGATGTTTCCGTCTGAAAGTTGCAATTCTGTTTCAAAGGGTACATTCCGCGAATTCCGTCCGTTTTCCGTTATCGCGGACATTTTCTCCCCGCGTACCCCCTGAACCACTTCGCATACCCCCAGTTTGGGAACCGAGGTTCTATGTGAAGGCATTTTTATATGCTTGAAAGTAATGAAAAGACACACATTTAACATCATAATGCAATGTTGTAAATGTATAACCCATGTATTTTCAGTAGGTTTTTATACCATTATATGTAACATTATGCATTTGAGTAAAGTAATTGTAGAGATAAAACTGGAATGAGGTAGTGACTGAGGTAAAGTTCCTTTGGTGTGAGTAAATCTTTGCTCCTTTTGACCTGAGAGGTCATCTGTAATCGAGTCGTCACACGTTCCCCCTTCGCAGGGATTTTTGGACCACTTTTAAGTGAACCCCCACACACACACACACAAACACACTCACAACTTTATCTCTATCCCAACCCCCTCCTACTTAAAAGTAATCTGACATATCCTCCTTACAGCCCCACCCCCTTACACCCACCAATTACCCCCTGAACCCATACTCTTAACCCCCCTCAGGCCTGTGTGTGGGTGTGTGTGTTTCTGCTCATGTGTGTGTGTGTGTGTGTGTGTGTGTGTGTGTGTGTGTGTGTGTGTGTATGTGTATGTGTTTGTCTGTGTGCTCATGTGTGTGTGTGTGTATCAGAAAAGGTAGCTATGTGTTGTGGTGTGCATGTGATTCTGTTTGTGTATGTCAGTGTGGATGTGTACAAATATGTGTGTGACAAATGACGGTTTGATGGTTTGATGTGTTTTTCTGCGTGAACACAAATGTGTGTAAGTGTGTGAATGTATTTTTGAGCATTGCGCTCTCTTTCTCCTTGTCTGAGTGTGTTTGCAAGAGTGTGTGCGTGTGTGTATTTGTGTGAGTATTATCCGTCTGTGATCACCAGAGTGTCTGCAGTGTGTCTCCTCTCCCCATCACCTCTGGCTCCTCTCAGCATCTGGACAGCCCCATATGGAGATGGCCTGGGGTCATAAGCCTGGTTAAGATCAACCCTCTGATGTCACGCCCGTGCCTGCCCTGAACCCCCCCCCCCCCCCCCACACACACACACACACACACCCTGCACACCCCAGCCCCTCCATCTACCATCCTACACACACAGACAGACTGATACATGCACACTAAAACCTCTCTCACATACCAAATCTGTTAATGTGGCAGGTAAAAACCACACAGGATATATAACACATTATCATTCCTACTCATTCTTTCATAATAGTCATGTTAGTCCCAAATGACTGCATGTGTACAGAATACAGAGAGAGAACATCCATTAGACATGTTAAACATGCAAGACTGGATATGGCATAGAATTCACGAGTTGGCATATCCCGATCGTCGTGAAAAGTTCAAGCTGAGACGTTAGTTAGTTATTTAGCAATGAATGATTAAATAGTGCGTGCAAAATGAAAAAAAGTTACAAGAGAGAAGTGTTTCAACTTAAACCCTTTGCTATCAGATCTTTACAGATTTAATTAATTAATGAAAAAATGCATTGGTATTATGTATTGAGGTTGCACAACAGTCACCTCTAATTGGTATTTTCTTTTTTTCCCCACACCATTCCAGTGTGTTATCTTGAACAGAGGCTGTAAATGCAGTCTACAGAGCATTGCTTCCATGGATATCCACTCTATCTCCAACAGTCTCCAACAGTCTCTCAAACTCAATCCATGTGACTCCTCCCTTGTGTTTGCTGTTGTGCTGTTCTTCCTAACAGGGACAAGAGGGAAAGGGAAAGAGAGAGAGAGAGAGAGAGTAGAGAGAGAGAGAGAGAGAGAGAGAGAGAGAGAGAGTAGAGAGAGAGGCCTTTGACAGGCTTTGAGTGATGACAAGAAAGATGAGAGACTAGACTAGGTAAACATGCAGTAAATGATTCTGACACAGGCAATAAAATATTAACCAAGGCAGAGACAATAGAGACTTCCTCTTTCCCTCCCCTCTCCCCATCCTACCTCTCTCACTCACTATCAATTTTGACAACATTCTTAATATTTTCTTAACACCAGACACAACCAGCTAAATAGGAAAAAAACTCACAATTAATAACTCCATGAGTTCTGCATTTGAGTTGGAACTGCACATTACCTGAAATATTGATTGTATATATTTTTTTGTTTTTTGGCAAAACCATGAAAATCCATTTACACAAAGGGAACAATTTCACATCGTATAAATGAACTTTTCCAGTCTGTTTTCTTTTCTTGATAAATAAGCACTTATACAAGAGCTCTCAGCCCTCCCGCAAAAAAAAAACCTCCATCCACTTTAGCAATCCACAAGAGCAAGCAAAGTAATTACAGACTGGAAAGAACATTAGCCAGATAGATAATCAGTGGAAGCCTTAGAAAATAGGCTCAGACTTGGAGCCGCAATTTATTAAACCAATGTCGAGGGTATGTTTGGGTGTGTGTATGTATGTGTGATTATTTTTCATTGCGTACCTGTTTGAGTGTTAAAACTGTGTGTTTGTGGGTCTCTCTCTCTCTGTGTAACTGTGTCTGGGTAAGTGGATGTTTTCGCACATGTGTGAAAATCGTAGCTATGGAGTGTTCAGAACACTAAATGGGAAGTATAGGAATGTATGTGTGTGTGTGTGTGTGTGTGTGTGTGTGTGTGTGTTTGTATGTGTGTGTGTCTGTGTGTGTGTGTGTGTGTGTGTGTTTGTGTGTGTGTGTGTGTGTGTGTGTGATCATTTTCAAATGGGTACAGAACACAAGTACACAGAAAATACAATACGTAAAACAAATCAGCAAGAACACACTCACACAGACACAGACAAAAGCTCTCAAAGGGATAGCCACTCCTCAACCCACTGGTTCCCCGATGATGCCAAAATACATACAATAAATGTACACATTCCTGTACAAAGCTATATACATATATTAATACACACCTACCCATTAGAAATAAATTATTTCCATATCTCAAGTGTAATTAGAAGCAAGAGCGAATTGCTTGAAGATAAGCAAATAGAGTTGCCTTAAAGTGATGAAAAGAGACAGATCTAAGTGAACTAGGTTAAGATCAGATTTAAAGGCACATCACCCAATTTCTTTTCAAATTCTATAGGGACGAAGGGAAAAGACTATATGATATATATCTACGACTATATGACAACCTATATAAAATTAAAGATCGTTTAAGTAAGAAGGATAGTTAAAAAAAGATAAAAGTTAAATTAAAGTTAAAGATTTCAAACCTGATTAAACTTTCTGAAAGGACACCTCAAAGCAAGTCTCCAGAGACTATTATAGACACTATATACACTGAGCGAGGAAATATTTTGGTTCTGAAGTTTTCTTACAGACAATATCTGCATAATCTGGTATTGGTAATATCAACGGTGACGTCATTATTTTCCTGACCATTAGCGTGAAACAGTTCATAGAACGATATGATATTCCCAGGCTGCAATTCATTTTCTTTATGACTGAATTAATATGGAGCTTAAAAAAAAAGTTGAGAATCAAGCCAAGCTGAGACCCAAGTACTTAAATTCCTAAAATTGAGTGGTGTCCCATCTGAACAATTAATCGACCAATTTTTGGTTTGTAGAAGGTCAGATCTAGTGCCAAAAAACCATCATCAAACTTCTTATACGAACAACGTTTGTAAAAAGGGAACAATATTTGAATAGCATCAATATCAATTTGTAATGTACACTGGATTTGTGAGATGTCAGGCTTGGAAGAATTGATCACAGGATTATTTGCATATAATTGAACATAACAATCATGGCATGAAAGAACTAGCCACAATGAAGTCCGACTGTTGCGTTGCATCATGTTGCATCACGTTGCCTGTGTTGGGGCCAAAAATAGACACTTCAACACACCACAAAGACTATAGCCAACTACCAGCTAGCACATATGTTTTTGTTGTGTGAGGAAATAACACTCCATGCTAAACCATGAAGAAAATAGCATTTGCATACCATTCTCACACCACTCTCACTTTCCACAGATGGTTTCGTACCATAGCGACTTCTATTCAAGAATATGTCTGATAAGAGGCTGCAAATGGCACTGGCGGTGTCAGTCTTGGTCTTTTAGTTGTGGAGAAATGTGAAAAATGAAAAACACTAAATGGGTGTGTGACGATCTGATCATCACTACAGATGAGTATGTGCTCTGACTGCCATGCCATCGAGCCTGGCTCTTTGGTGTTACGGTCAGAGTGCATGTTTGGCACCCTGTAGACCCGGGTTTAAGTCCGGGTGGGGTGACCACGCTCTCCCTAAGCTACAGGGTGCCATAATGGATAGGCCTACTACGACTGATAAGCTGCTGACAGGGGTCCGATTGGCCGTTTGTGTAGGACACACCGCAAAGACTAAGGCTACAGACACCAACGGACGGCCCGTCATGGCCGACTGTGATGGACCGAGCCTCAGGAAAAAAAACCTTTTCAAAGTGTCCATTCTAGGGAATCAGCAGTGTAATTAGGCAGGCGCTTCTCAGCGTCGAACTAACCAGCTAGCTGAGGCCACGAACTCTCCAACACGTCGGTAATCCATTTTTCTTTTCTTCAGTGACACACAGTTGTTTCACCAACATTGTCCACTTAAATAAATGGTTCGTGTAATCGGTTGTATGTTTGTTTGTTTGTGGGTGCGTGTATGTGCAAATTCATGATTGTTTGGGTGTGCTAGTGGTCGCAAATACGGGGTAGGAGTGTGTCGTTCAGGTGCGGTCGCACCACGACCGTCACATGCTTGTTGTGTCAGGGGCTTAAGTTTGACAGTAACCGTATAATAAACAGGATAATGTATAGTCGGGGTCCTGTTCGTCCCGTCGAGATTTATTTTTTGATAACGACTATTTTTAAATGTTTGAGAAGATGCATGAAGAGGCAGTGTGTCAAAATGAACAAGAATAAAACTGTATTCTTGATACCCAGCAGACAGAAGGGAAATCCATTGATGAGTCATCACCACATTATTGTGTTTACATGTAGCTCCCAACGCATTAAAGTCAGAGCTGGGAAATATCATGTCAGACGTTCTGAATTCTGATTTGTCTCGAATGCACAGCTATAACTAGCCTACCTGTTACTTTGAAAAACAATGAGGCATGAACTCAGTGTCAGCTGGCTCTTGCCAGCTGTGCACATTTATAGCAATGTTCAGTGGTGTGCATCATGTTAAAGCTTATATAATTGCATGTTAAAGCTTATAATTGTGTGTTCTGACAACACAGTGGTCTTGCTTCATTTTGGTTAGGTGCTAGGTTGCATCACACCCCCTATACCGTCATGGCTGCTCTTGCTTTCACACAGATGTCGAATAGGCTCTGTGACTAACTCCGCTGACGGCTCAGAGGCAGAAAATTCATGTAATCCACTCTGGTAGGCTCACTCATGAGTTGAGTTAGGTTTATACTGCCCAATCATTGATCATTTTGAGTTAATGGTAGTAAAATAAAATTAATAGATTCTGAGGGAGCATTTGGAGGTCTATAAATATTGCCTATTATCAGTTGTTTGTTTTTTGTAAAAAAAAAAAATGTTAACAGACATTCAAACATTCACAATATATAAGGTTCTGTTTTGGTATAACGAGCTCAGAAGACACATTTGAAGAGACACATGTAGCCACTCCTTCTGTTCCAGCACCCCTATCAGCTCTGTGCAAAACATAGTTGTCAAGTTTAATTTCATTATCAGAGATATTACCATTCAACCGTGTCTCAGAAAGTGTAATTATGCTAGGCATATTATAAACAAGCCAGGCACTTAAGGGATCACTTTTTTTTTAGATAAGCTCCTAATATTTAGATGAATAACACGTAGACCTTTAACAGTGTTGATTATGCAGAGATGGAAATAGAGACAAAATATTCACATCAACAGGTCACATCCTGGGTATAGGAGGAAGAACAAGAAAAAGAAGAGGGGCTTACGGGTGGGTAGCAAGAGGGCAACATGTGCACACACACACGCACACGCACATACACACACACACACACGCATGCACATACACACGCACACACACACGCACACACACACACACACACTCACACACACACACACACACACACACACAAAGATTATCACAAAATGGCTGAGCAAAAACATAAAGACAAAGCAGAGCAAGTTTAGCAAGGGATAGTGTAATTGCGTTGTTAATTTGAATTACCCTAATTAATTGGGAAGAAGATATGAACACAGCTAATATTCATCATTCAAAAGATCATGTTAAGCCATGGGCCTATAGTATGAAAGACCACAATTAAAATAAACAAGTACAAATCAATATGGAGAAAAGACATTCCACAATCTTTCACTTCCCATCAAACAGGCTCTCCACATGAAACTAATGTAACCAAGGACTCAGATCATAATCACCCAACAGCTTATGGAGTTATGGCAGCTTCATTGGGATGTCACAAAGGAAAGGCTCTGTTTTATCAGGGCAGTTAAACGGCGCGGGTTTGCCCTTAGTACCAACTCTCAGGGTGGCAGGAGAGGGTAGAGAGTGGTCCATGTTCAGATCGCTGAGCTTTTTTTTCATGGGATCAGATTACCGACACATCTGGACAGATCAACATGAGTTCTTTTCTCCCCTGGGCAAGTCGAAGGATCCTCAATTCTTCCCAAAAATTAAGGAATTTGACCAGGATTGGCCTTAAATCCTGCCATTGTACAGCAGGAGAACGGACGCTTACACCAACACCAATGCATCTAGCTTCCTATGAATCTGTCTGCTTTAACCCTAACATCACTCAGTCATTGGAGTGACCACAAACATCCTTTGTACTCATGTCCCCAGTCGTTCTTCTTAATGCACGCTCCATACTTTCTGAATGTCCCGCAATGTCAGGGAATAAAGAGAAGGCTGTTAGCATAGACTTAAACAGGCTTTTTCCATAGACTAATGGGGGCACTTACATGGTTCTGACACACACACACACACACACACACACACTGTCTCCCTCTTCCACGTGTCACTTTCTTCTCCTTGTGCTGTCTTCAGAACAGCAAGGCGGTGGGGTGCTTTTCACTGTCTGTCACCAAAGAGGGTGATATGACCTTCTTAATAATTTCTCTTATCTGGGCTCGGATAGCCCCCCCCCCCCCCTCCTCCTCTCACTCTTTTTCATCCAACTGCTCGCTAGCGTGAACTAAAGGAGCGCGTTCAGTGACATTTCCTTTTTATTCTCCATGAGGAGGAGCCGATGGCAAAATGACCCCGTCAAAGAGGTGAGAAAGTTACAAAGTTTAACGAGGTTGATGCGGATGAGTGTGTGTGCATGTGTGTGTGTGTGTGCGTGCGTGTGTGTGTGTGTGTGTGTGTGTGAATGAGAGAGAGTGTTTGAGTGTTTGTGAATTACTGAATTAATCACATCATATCTATTGAATTTACACACACTCACCAGTCCCTCACTCACATACTTTATGCTATCTTTTTCTACTGTGTGCGTGTATTTTTTTGCATATTCACACTTTTTGATTGCCAGTGAGTTCTAGTAAGTAACGTGTGTGTGTGTGTGTGTGTGTGTGTGTGTGTGTGTGTTTTCACTGCTTTTGTGACCATGCGCATGTATAATATGTCTGTGTTGAATGGATGTTCCACCTGTGCGCTAATGAGTGTGTAATTAGAATCTGGCACTTGCACAGACAGCCACACCTCACTCTTTAGGACCCCAGTTGCCATATGTTCCAACAGTTGGGCGAGTTCCTTGCCAAGATCAGGCAAATGGAAGAGGAATTTGAAGAGAATGAACAGAATGCTCCTGCACGTGGGTAAGCAGGGGTATAAAAAAGAAAGAGAGAAAGAAAGAAAAAAAAAATGGGTATAAGAAAGAGAAAAAGAAAGAAAAGGTAACACTATGTATAAAGGGGTGTGCATAAGACTGACATGACACCACCGTGGGCATTCAAATAAAATATGACTGGTAAATGTAATGTTAAAGCTAAATAGTTTTGTTAAGTTTGGTCATTTTTATAATAAATTATAGGTTATCAGGTTGTCTTGCTTAATGTCAAGTTGTCATCACAAAGACATCCCAAATAATGTCCACTTTGCATTAGCAATTACGTAATTAGCTGAATGATGCGTACTGACAACAGTCATAAACATTCATAGAGACTCCTTCATGTTCATGACAATCATGTCATAGTGTTGATGGTGTCATGTCAATCTTATGCACACCCCTTCAAATAAAGTGCTGACAAAAGACGTTCCACGTAGGGGTTAATGTATTTCCCCCTACCCAGATGCCTTGTGATTGGACCAGAAAGGAGTGGACTCCATGGATCATAATACCATGAAAAGGAAGGTTATGCCAGGGGCTTTGTCTGTTCTGAGAGAAGATCTTTCACACTATTCATATTATTTACAATGGTTCTTGTTCTCTTTGAAATAGAATAAAAGGTGTGTGGATATGAAAAAGGAAAAAGAAACAGGTAACTTTATCATCTTCACTCCAGGTGTAATTAAACAGACAAACTACCTTCATTTTCTTTCTGCCATCTTGACCCTGAGTCTAAATAGCTCACCTTTTTTGCTTTCAAGGTGACGATGACATGAACCACAAAACCATTTCATGAATGTGGTTATGCTAATTCATT
>NC_045171.1:19685865-19703365 GCF_900700415.2 Clupea harengus | reverse complement strand
AGGAGGGTGTTGAGTTGAGCAATCTCAATTCTTCATAGCCGTCAACCCCTTTCAGCCCAACTGGGATATGAGCATGTGCTGCATGTGATTTATCACCCACACACACACACTCACACACACACACACACACACACACACACACACACGCCGCCTCTGACAGAGTGTGAGGGTGTCTTTGTTCCAAACGAGCTCGGAGGCCCTGCGTGTGCCCGCCGCTCCCCCGTGTGTTTGCACTCCCACACATCAGTGTGTAATCGTTACTGTATGATCATCGGATAATTAGACCCCCACATGCTTCAGTCATGCTCAAGTCCCCCACCGGCGCCCCCTATGGGACTGGAGGAGGATGCATTTCTTTGGCACAAGAGGGGAAATCCACCAACCAACCAGCCAGCCAGCCCAGTCTTAACTTCAGACTTCACCTGCTACGATGACAGACTATTAATATCACAGCTTTGTAATGTTTAAGTAATAGAGAGCTGTTCTCCTTTCTCTTCTTTATTCATGGGCTTCAAGAAATAAAAGAAAGAAGCCGTGAAGCCGTTGGAGTATCATTGAGGTTATGTGTCATCTGTAGAATACCCTTCGGGGCCTCCCTCTGAATACATTGAGCAATATCGCAAGCACCATAATCAAACAAACATGAAAGAGGCTGATGGGGAAGGGGGAAATTACACTGAAAACTGGAACTCCACCGCCATTACATCACGTGGACCTGGTGGGCCGGAATCCGTGATTTGCTATTCCGAGCGGCAAAGCCTTCAACACATTCATCATTTGCGAAACAACACGTTGGGTCTCAAATGCCAGTAACTCAATCATCCACAAAAAAACACAGACACAGAACCAATTATGCTGTTCACACGCAGGGCCGGCCGTAATTATACAGCCCCCTGTTTTTCTCTTTTTTTCTCTCCGCACACAAAAGCATTCCCGCAGCTGGGGCTAGCATGTGCTGAAAGCCTGTTCAACGGCAGTAATGACAATCACTCCAGCGCAATACAACGTGCCATCCGTCTGCGCGGCGGCTACACCTCGATGCACTCTCATCAGACATCAGCAGAACATCACTCAGCGTGCCAGCTTCCTCCCTTTAAAAAGCACGTCTCGGAAAGTTACGCATCGATCAATAACGTTCGCAGCCTGCGCAGCTCCTTACATCAAGATGGCGGGCCTGTCTGAGACAAGCTAAATATGAAACAATGAGTGGCATTTTTTGCACTTCATTAATGCTGTTATTGTTTACGTGCTAATGAGTTTGCATGAGTAAGTCCTGATGTGTCTTTGTGTTTCCCTGTGTGTTTTAGATAGCTCTATGGCTGAAGAAAAAGTTAGTAAAGCATTTTGTCCTCCTGAAAGTGTTCCTGTTCCTCTTTTGGAGATATTCGGTTAAAAGTAGGAACCATTTTCTTTTCCTGTCGAGTGGCACTTTGAAGTCTGCCATTGTTCACTGAAGGATCCCCCCCCCCCCCAAAAAAGAGAAAGACTCAAATCCCACAGTTCTCCTACAGGGAACCTTTTCCCTCAGCATATCCGTGGTTTCTTTAATGAGGCTTCTTTTCCCTGCCAGACTTTTCCGAACTCAACAGGTTCCCGCCGAGCCTTAATCCCCAGGCCGCCCGCCCCCCCGTAACCCGACCCGGCAGGAGCCTGAGCACCAGCGTGGCCATGATGTAAGACCACGCAAGCAGGTTCACAGCCTCTTCTCCTGTCACCACCTTAATCTCTCACTACAGCTCGCACACTTCCTCCGTGGGCGTTTTCACAATTACCTCTCAACCCCCCCGCCCCCCCCTCTCTGTCTCTCTTTCTAGCTCTCCCTCGCTCTTACTTTCCTTCATTGTATGTCTCCAGCTCACTGTTTCACCATCAATTCTCTATCTGTTATGCTAGCTCTCTCTTGCCTCTCAGTTTTGTGCCTCTCTGTCAGGTTTGCTCCATCACTCACTCTTTCTCTCACTCTCTCCCTCTCTCTCTCTCTCTCTCCCTCTGCCACTCACTTTTTTACCAAAATCTTTCTCTTTCTGTCTTTATCTCTCACTTTCTTACATGTATTGACAACAAGAGACATAAAGTCAAACTCTGCCTCCCTCACTTCTGTCAGGAAGTTCAGAGAGGCGTGATGATCTTTTGTTTGTGTGTGTGAGTGTGTGTGTGTGTGTGTGTGTGTGTGTGTGTGTGTGTGTGCGTGCGTGTGCGTGTGAGAGGTTGAGGCAGTTGGCCGTGGTTAACACTTGCATTTTGTTGCATCACTTGCGTTGCGGAGTGGGCATTGAGATCTGAGGGCGCTGCCACTTCACACGTGGAAAAAAAACAGCGGAGTCATGTGATCCTGCGGCTGGGGCACCTGTTCCCGTGGCGTCCCCAGGGGCGTCATTACCATGCCTGACACCCGCCCGCTGCCGCTAGTCAGAAGACAGCCTCACGGCAACCCTCTGGAAACCACCAGGCGCATTATCTGTGGCGGAGAGCCTCCACACGGACATCGAACATTTTCCCCCCAGATCACCTTCAACAGAGAAGAGCACGTCTCACAAAGTGAGGCCTGGAAAAGAGAAGAGAAGGGCCATAATCTCAAAGGCTTTTGGGCTCGAGCAATAGCATTCCACAAGAACCCGTTTGAAGAGCTTTGAAGTGTGCGGCTCAGGGTTTTCGTTTGGATGCTGAGGGGAGATTGGCATTTACCCTAATCAGCTTCATTATCAGAGGGCTATTTCTTTACCAACACCCTCAGCTGTGGTCCATGTGTTTCCTTGTGAGGGTGGCTGGCCTGCCTGAAAAAAAAAACAACAACAACTTGCTGCCATAATAATATTGTGTCACCACATCATGAAACACCTGCAGCTTGTTTGGCGTCTGTTACATGAAATTACATCAGCAATGGTGTGTCATTACCTTTGCTGCCACTCTGGTAAAACAACAGCCAACAGGGAACCACCGCTGCGTCTGTGTGTGTGTGTGTGTGTGTGTGTGTGTGTGTGTGTGTGTGTGTGTGTGTGTGTGTGAGTGTGTGACTCTGAGTGTGTGTGTGTGTGTGAGAGAGAGAGAGAGAGAGAGAGAGTGAGAGAGTGAGTTTGTGCATGTGCATAAAATTAATGTGTACAGGTGTCTCTGTGTGCAATCGTGTGTGTGTGTGTGTGTGTTTGAGTGCTCTATGTTTTGATGTGTACAAGAGCAGGAGTATATTTAGATGTGTACCATCCAAACCTGTCTGAGCGTGTACATGTGCGTGAGTGTAGGTGTGTTGATGTGTGTGTGTGTTCTTTTGGCAGCCACCCTCTGCTCCTGAGGACACCTGCCGCTGTGCAACAAATGCATTTAACGCGCAGTTAATTACACACAGTGAACACGCGCCATCCCTTTCACGGTCCCAACCATCCACTGCTCCTCCAGGATTTAAATAAGGCAGAAAACACACACACACACACACACACACACACACATACATACAACACCCTCAGCACTAATAATATGATTCACCGTGTGACCAATTATGCAGCCGAACAATAAAAAGCCGCAAATAACTCATGTAACTGGCAAAATCATTACCATACTGCTGACAGAAGGCGATGCTGGGGCCTGCCGTAGAGGCTCACAGTTGGGCCTGTTGTAGCTTGTGTCATCGCGAGCGTGATGCATGTATCTGCCGCTGGTGTTGGAGTAATAACACGGGGTGAACTTGAGGGAGGACCACAGAAGCGGCAGCCGGGCTAAAACGACACAGGAGCACAGATACATGACACCACACGCCACGCACAACCACACCACAGATGCTCTGTAGATCACAGTAGCTGAGGGCAGCTTTGTAGAACACAAATGCTTTCATGCTCGGGAGCCCTAGCGTAGCATTAGCATTGGTCCCCTACACTGCATTCGGGCCTAAAATAACCCGGGTTTGAGTCCAGCCTTTGGTTATTTCTTAGCCCCACTCCCCATCGCTCTCTCCCACTTCCATTCTAGCTTTCCTTTCTTATAAGTGACTGTCATTTGTCTCTGTGTCTGTAGCTACATTTTGCTGTGAGCTGTCTTAATGAATGCAACCTAGTATTCGCTATTGCAGTGCTCAATGTAAAGTTAAATAACATGGAATGGCATTTGGTTTGATACAGGACTACCAGTAAAGAGGTTTTGCTAAGCAGTCAAATGGTCATCTTTTCAACACACAAATGGTAGGGGTCAACATAACGAGGATTTATGAAACTGGTCGGCTGCAGTGTGTATTGCCACAGTCGGTTCCCTTCCTGGCCATCCCATGTCGATGCTACTCATAGATACACGGGTAAGTACAGACATTACACCCGGTGTAATGAATTTTATGAACTGTGGATTGACTGTGGTCACATTGTCTGTAAATCACCCATCTCTCTGCCCAAACTGCCCCTCCAGGCATCGTCCAACCACATGCTGCTGTTTTTCCACGCTACATAAAGCACAAGGGCAAGGTTTAAGTGCGGTGCCATTGATATTTATGAAAATCGCACCTTTTCATTTTTGCCTGTGAGTGTGTGCTGTGGGTAGTCTCAGAGGTCATCATATTACAGCACCTCAAGTTTTGTGTTATTTTGTATCGCATTTTTTTTGTCTAATTACTTCAGATAGCGTTTGTTTCATTTCCTTTCCTTTTACTTCCCTTCTTTTTTTCTGCTTTCTGCTTATAAAATTGTAAACGGCTTGATATAACTGTTAAAATATGGACAATGACTATTTCAAATGTGCCTTTGGCTTGCCCCAGTTGAAATGTCATGGGTCTTAACACTACCGTGGTGTGTACCGCTCACGCAGTGTGTGTCATCTCACACACAGCACCACATGGAGTGTGATTTCTAACAATGTTCACTCTTCTGTTACTGTTTACTCGTCAGCGGAGTGATGAAGGTATTTGTGTTTGGGTGGAAGAATGGAGGGAAGCGCCAAACAGAAGAAGGGAAAAGAGAGGGGGGGGGAGTTACATGGGAGAGGTGGGGAAAGGAGGAGAGAAGAAAGGAGAAGAGCAGTGGAAAGTAGAGGAAAAGTTGAGGGTGGAAAAGACAGAAAAGTAGCAGAGAAGAGTGGTGAAAGGCAAAAGGGGGACATGAAAATAATGGAGGGCAGGCTGAGAAAAGAAGCGAGTAGAGAAAAGCAAGGAGTAGAAGAGGGGGCGTGGAGTGAGGTAGGGGAGCAGGGACCAGGGACAGCAAGGGCCCGAGACCATCCCCCCAACCTTGCAGGAACTCCCCAGGAGGAGAAATGAGCCCCCCCACCCCCATCAAGGACAAGGGCACACCACCAACAACAGGATCACCTCTTTCTCTTTCTCTTTCTTTTTCTCTTTCTCTTTCTCTTCACCTCTCGACTCTTTCCCTCTTTTCCCTAATACATCTGTTAGGTAAAAACTGCCTGGAAATTGGAAAGGCGAAATACTTCGTTTGCTGCACGAGTGCACAGCCGTTTTTTTCCATCTCCACAGTAAAGTCAAAGCAGAGGACTTCATCAAGAGGAAGCAAAGCTGCGAGTCCTTATGGGCCAAAGTCAAATCAAAGTAAGATTTAAAGTCACCGAGTGAATAATGGACTCTACAACACAAGCATGTAGGCTAATGCAGCAACACACACACACACACACACACACACACACACACACACACACACACTTTCTCTCTCTCTCTCTCATAGAGACACACACACACACACAAAATGGTAATAATAAACATCCATGTGAGTACACACAAGTACACAAATCTCTCAAGTAAACAAGACACAAGATCTTTATCCAAGATTTAGCATATATTAGCATTAGCATCTGTTTACTGATGTAGATGAACTCTTTTGAATCCGACGTATTTTAATGACCAGGACAAAGGCTCGTCCTTCTCATACTGACTGCTGCAGACATCTGCAGATAAGGAGATCCTGGTGACGCTGCACAGACCTTGGTGAGCAAAAAGTTGGACACTGTTTACAAGATGGAGACACTTCATAACTAATTAACCTTTGACCCGACTTAACGACGCTCGGAAGAGGGCAGCCACCTCATTAAGAGCATGGTGACCATATCTGTACCAGGAGAGATATCTTAACCTCTCCCACTCTTTCTAACACACACACACACACACACACACACACACACACACACACACACACAAATACATACACACGCACGCAAATACATACACACGCACGCAGAGACACTTAGTAGTAGTAGTAGTAGTAGTAGTAAAACACTCAAAAGCCTCTAAAGACAGAAACTTTGCTTGAAAAAAAATAAAAATGCAGTAAAAATACTGAGATGAAACATTTTGTTAAATTAAAGACTAAAGACTATCCTGACAAACACCACTGAAGGAAAATGTGGGGGAGTTTAGAATCCTAAGAGGGACATACATATCCATTTAAATGTCTCCCAAATCGATTTGAAAGTTTAGTTTCTTAAGTCAATTCTTTATAAACATGATGATTTGGATGGAATGATGTGTTCAGGTCATTCGGTTTTGCATGACCCAAATTCCTTCACGGGCTTTGCTTTTACCACCCCAGTAAACTTTTAAGCAGCCTCTCTGGTGCTTCTTGCTCTGCACAATGGCTCAAAGTGCTAATTTAGTTCACAAACCATTTCCTTTGGTCTCAAGAGCATAGTGGCTTGAATCATTAATTTCGCTTGAGTTAGCTTTCCCATTGTGTCTCCATTGTCCCCTGAAACAAAACAATAGTCATCGAAGCTGCTTAATTTGGCCTGGGCTAAACTAATAACGTGGCTCCTATCATTCCCACCGTACACGCGCATCCCCTTAAGTTCTAATTTAGCCACAGTTAGCTCCTCGGAATGCCTCAGTGCTAGCGGCTGACTCCGCCGGCTGCGTTCTGGGGCCCCTTGCAAAGTGCGCGGCGCGAATCTCTTCACACCCCTGCGCGCTAAACCCAATTCAGCCCTTGATGTCTGCAAATCCCCACGGCTATCACCAGGCGCAGTCTACCCCCCTCCCCACACACACACACACTCCAACCCCCCTGCCTCCCAAAGCTTCCCTTCGGTAAATAAACAACAAAAACAATGACAGAGGCAGCGGCATTGGGAGATGCGCTGGGAACGTCTGCTGTTGCTGCTGCTGGGGTCTCAAGTGGATGCTGCATTAGCGTGTGTGAGATTAGCCATGCTAACAGAGCAGAACAGCACCAGCCTGCTAATGGACTGCTGAAATGTCACACTTTCACTGAAGAAAACATTTAGTAGTCAGTGTTCCTCACACATCCAGATGCTCTGCTGCCAAATGCTGTCAATGAGAGAGATTAAAGTTTAAGTTAAAGTTTTTGTACTGGCCTACACAGAAATAATCTTACCATCCTATATGTGCATCCATTACACATACAGCCCTTACTTAGACACATCAATTCACATTTCAACCAAGAGATTTGAGGTTTAAACGCAAGAAACATAATTAGCAGGCTTGTGTCCTTGAACATTAAAAGGACACATTTTATGAGACACATTATGTCAGTGTTACCATTCTTCAGAGAGTGAGGTCTGCATCCCAAGGTGCTACGCACATGTAGTGAAAGAACGTCAGAGGCTAGCCAGTGTTGACATTTGTTGGAGAGATGGCGTCATGTCATTTGTCACATGCGTTTGCACATGAACTGAGGAGGCAGCGCTTTATTGTGCGTCTGTGTCATAGTGTGAGGTGTCAGCTAGCTTTCAGCGAGGCAGTCACCCCCTCTCTCTCTCCCACACACTCAGGGGGGCGACTGGATGAGCAATGTGTGTGGTGTGGCACAACCCCGGTGCGCACAGTAATGTTCGTGGTGGAGAACAGTGATGGATCCCTCGTTAATGTCCAGAGACTCTCACGAGCCGAGAGGCCGGCACACCACGCTACGGCAAGAATGGGCCATCTGGTGAGGCGAGAATAGATCACGCAAACGCCAGTGACCGTCATTTTTTACCTAACGCTGAAATCTATATCCAAATCCCTAGAGGGGAGTGAAACAGAGAAGATTTAATCATTTTTCACGTCTCAATTAAAAAAGAAGACTGAAAATTCATGAGGAAGTTTCTCAACCTTTAATAGCTTTGAAACTATATCACATCCATTTTTTTAAATGGACATGATCTGTTGTTATACAAATAGCTTCATCAGTTCAAGGAGATAGAGTTAATTTTTCTTTCCACAATACTAATATCGATTGCCTTGTTTTAGTATGCAAGTGGAAATTTAATAGGAAAAGGCTGTTTTTGGACAAGTTATATATGTATCTATCTATCAAGCCATATGCAGAATTTCCGAGTGTGTCTATGCAGGTTGGATAAATGGCTCTCATTAATTTCTCCCGGATAAAGGGTTGTGTTGTAAAAGTCTGAAGTGTGGTGTATGGTCACTGTGATAAATTATTTTCCTGCTCTGCATATCAAGGTGCAGCCATTTTGTCTTCAATTTGGTGCCATCTAATATTAGTATTTTTATTAATTATCTCAAATTAACTGTCAAAATGGTTAATTAGCATAATTAATGTAGTGTGGCCAAATCGCTGAGTGCTATTTGAAGAATGTAAAAACAGCTTAGTCTAACTCAATAGTCAGTTGTCAAAAATACATAATTACTGCCATCAATTATTCCCTGCAAGAACACTTCAATTCAATAAAGCCTGAACAAAGGTTTAAAGAAAATAAAGACTGAGGACTTTTATTTCAATTAATTTAGATTTTATATTTGAGATAAAAGACTGTGCTACTTTGTGAAAGAAACTCACCTGGTGAGAGGTGCAATTTGTCAAGGTCAAATTGGTGGGCTGTCATGCAGATCAAGGTTTTATGACAGGGTTAAGATTTGATATCACAAGTGAGCTTAATACCTTACCCAAAGGTGCAGTCACACAGAGACATGTTAATAATGAGACTGTTTGAAATATATTGATATGTCAGCATATGTTTGAAATCATATGGATATATGTTTCCTCTCCCTCCCTCTCTCCCTCTCTTTCTTTCTTTCTTTCTCTCTCTCTCCCTCTCTCTCTCTCTCTCTCTCTCTCTCTCACACACCACACACACACACACACACACACACACACACACACACACACACAGAGACACTGGCATACATACACAGTTTCACTCTTTTTGAGCACTCATCGGTCAGAACTAAAATAGATGAAGCGTCTTGGTAGAGATGGATTAAAGAGAAAAGGGGAGAAGAAGCAGATGATGATGATGATGATGAAGAGAAGGATGTGGAGGGAAAGGAGGAGGAGACAAAAGGAAGAGAGATGGGATGTGTGGGTAGAGACAGGAGAACACTGAGTTGACAGACTTAAGTGAGTCTTGAGATAATTACCCCCCATGACTTGCAGAGTTAACACAGCTTAGACTGTGGGAGCCAAAGAGGAATCCAAATTCAATTCCCTCTGTCAGACCAGTGCTCTCCACAGCTACATTTGACCTGCTCACAACTGGAGGATTAATCCAGCGAGCTCATTATGGTATGGTTTCACACTTTTAGTGCTTCAATTCTGTGGGATCTAGAAGTATGTCCTTCCTGGGGATGACAGCCACTGGGATAACTGTCACTGACAGCCATCCATCCTGGAGTCACACAAACCCTTTTTGCAATCTAGATTACTACTCTGAAGAACACAAGAATGCTGCCTTTGTAAAAAAAAAAATGACACCAAAAGTAGACACACTGTTCTTTGGGGACAATATGCTTTCTTTTACTTTGGTGAAGTTCATTTGAAAAGTTTTACCCAAAACCCCCTGAGGTCCAGGAGGCTGTTTGGATGAAAGTAGGCTCTAAGAGGCCTGTCAGTGGGTATATGAGAAATGCATGTTGTTTGTTAAGATGAAGGATTTGCAGCATTGTGAGGCCTACCAGTGTAGTTCAATGCTAACAACAGAAACTAATTTCAGTGATTTTTCCACCACCACAGGAACACCGTGCACAGTCATGGTGTGGTTTGAATGAGCTGGGGCTCCTCTAACCAGCCCTTCTTCCATTCAGAACCTAACTCCCCAACCAATCATCAGTAGCTTATGTTCATTGAACACTCACAAACATACACACATACTCTCTTTCTCTCTCTCAAACACACACACACACACACACACACACACACACACACACACACACACACACACACGCACACACAAAGACACCACACACAACACACACACACACACACACACACACACGCACGCACACACACACACACACACACACACACACACACACACACTTTTTCTTCTTCCATACACTGACCGATGCCTTGACTTTGACTTCTGACAGATGAAATAATTCTTTTCCTCAAGGCTCACGCTGGTCTGAATTGTTCCTTTGGGAAGGTCTGACAGGTTGACAATGTCAAGGACCTGTTTAAAGACATCTGGGAGTTAAGGTGTACAACAAAACCACTGTATAAATCAAAATGAATGGGTTATCCGCATGCAGTAAAGCAAGAACATACTGTAAATAAACTAAACGAGTTTGTGGTATTGCTTTGATGCCAAAACTTGTACACAAGCCACAAAAAATACAATTTAAATGAACTAAAAATGAAGGAAAATGAGAAGAAAGGATTTTAAAAATCACTTGTACCTCACATTCATGTACCTGTTGACACCTACTGTGGGAAGGAGATATGTGTATGTATAGTGGTTGGGCGTGGGGAGTCTAGAGACATGAAGACTAGAGACCATGGTGGTACATTGTAGCTACAGTTACCCCATCTCTATTGATGGTGTAAGACTGCTTACTCCTATGTGTGATCTCAAAACGTTACCCAATTTTTACTGCTCACAATTTTCCCACATTCCAAAATCAGATAAGAATTTTACATTCTGGCAGAAGTTTACTTTTTTTATCAAAAGCATCTGTAGACACTGTTGACACCGACGGCTGAGCCCAGCTTTGCCTCGTGGGAAATGCAGTTCTTTATAAGAAGCCATTTTCCACTAGTTTCCATGTAATTTTCCACCATCCCCGTAAACAACACTCTATTGATATTCATTTAGCTGTCTCCAAGCAGATGCTTCTCTGTTAGCTTGACTGAGTCAGGTAGTTTGTGAAATGAGCTGAATGAAATAAAGCTGATCGTCAAGTTCATCAACCCCTTGCTGTTTGTCATTTATTCAAATAGTTACACATATGTCTATGGCAATCATTCACACCCTTCCAAATGATGGCTTGAGAATAAAGCTAGCTTGCAGGTGTGTGTAATTTCTCCTGCTGTAGTGTGTGGGAGTATTCTGTGTGTGAGAGACAGACTGTGTTTGTGGTGTATGTGTATGAGACAGAGATTGTGTGTGTGTGTGTGTGTGTGTGTGTGAGAGGTAATATCCATCTCACACTGAAACACCGTTATCACTCCGAGCAGTTCATTACTTATTTCAGCCTCAAATTTATTTCCATTCAGATTTCATATCATAGAGAAAATATTCTCTGTGGAATTTGTCATTGTTCCACCAGAAACCAATCATCTTTCACAAACAATACACTTTTACTCCAGCCCCAGACTTGGTTGTGTGTGTGTGTGTGTGTGTGTGTGTGAAAGAGTGAGTCAGTGTGTGTATGTGTATTGAGGAAGCAGGATAGCTGTACACCCAGTCTTACAATGAAATACATTTTCAGTGTGGATTCTTTAGACTTGGCACTGTGGTATGCACCACAATCTGCATGAATGCAAGTGGTCTGTGAATGTGTCTTTGTGAAAACATGTCAGTATGTGTGTGTGTCTCTCTCTCTCTCTCTCTCTCTCTCTCTCTCTCTCTGTGTGTGTGCACATGTTTGCACATGTGTGTGTGCATGTGGATGTATGTGTGCATGCATGCTGAAGGGGAACCAAGGGGAGAAAGACAAGGCTTTACACCCATCCAACACAATGCAGTGTTTTTGTATTTTAGCCTTGAATCAAATGGGAATAATAGGATTACAAGTGCTAAGCCCGTGTCAGAATAGATTTAGGTCCTCGCCCCACGGCCACCAAGCAACGCTTGACAAACACTTCCGTCCCGATGCACACAACATGCGCTTTCATAACGGGGAAAACGGCGGAGAGAGAGAGGGGAAAAAAAACAACAACAATCCATTTGAAAGAAGGGATGAGGGGAGAAGGCGGACAGATGACAGTAGAACAGTGACTGGTAAGATCTCAGTTCCGCTGTTTCCATTCTTCTCTGTAGCCTCAGGGCTCTTCATCAAGCTGGCTCTGGTTGTGTCCCCGCTGAACGTTTGAGAAGCTAATTGAGGAAAAGCAGAGCTGCTTGCTGTGCTGATCCAATCCAGCAATTAGGAACAAATGGCGGCATCGGCTTCTGTGGTGAGTTACCGATTCACTGATGAATCAGGGCAGTGGGAAGCACTGGTGGTCACCTGGTGTGGATGTCAGTTAATGAGGCTTTGACATGCGGGTCAGTGGGGGCCTGCTGGCTCTGTGCTTGGTTTTTCAGCCTGGAGAGAGATGTTATCATGGTAAATGTCTTACTCTGGCTAATTCACGCATTCACTCACTCACTCACTCACTCTGGCTCACTCACTCACTCACTCTGGCTCACTCACTCACTCACTCACACTCACTCACTCACTCACTCACTCACTCACTCATTCATTTACTCATTCATTTACTCACTCACTCACTCACTCACTTACTCACTCTTGCTCACTCACTCTGGCTCACTCACTCACTCACTCACTCACTCACTCACTCATTCACTCACTCCCTCACTCACTCTGGCTTACTCACTCACTCACTCACTCTGGCTCACTCACTCACTCACTCACACTCACTCACTCATTCATTTACTCATTCATTTACTCACTCACTCACTCACTTACTCACTCTTGCTCACTCACTCTGGCTCACTCATTCACTCACTCACTCCCTCACTCACTCACTCACTCACTCACACACTCACTCACTCACTCACTCACTCATTCACACACTCACTCTGGCTCACTCACTAATTCACACACTCACTCACACACTCACTCACTCTGGCTCACTCACTCACTCACTCATTCACTCACTCACGCACTCATTCCCTCACTCACTCACTCACTCATTCACACACTCACTCACTCACACACTCACTCACTCTCGCTCACTCACTCACTCACTCATTCACACACTCACTCTGGCTCACTCACTAATTCACACACTCACTCACTCATTCACACACTCACTCACTCACACACTCACTCACTCTCGCTCACTCACTCACTCACTCATTCACACACTCACTCTGGCTCACTCACTAATTCACACACTCACTCACACACTCACTCACTCTGGCTCACTCACTCACTCATTCACACACTCACTCACTCACACACTCACTCACTCTCGCTCACTCACTCACTCACTCACTCACTCATTCACACACTCACTCACTCACTCATTCACTCTGGCTCACTCACTCACACACTCACTCACTCATTCACTAATTCACACACTCACTCACTCCTTCACACACTCACTCGCTCACTCACTCTGAATCACTCACTCACACACTTACTCATTCACTCACACACTCACTCACTCATTCACTCATTCACACACTACTCATTCACTCACTCATTCACTCACTAATTCACTCATTCACACACTCACTCTGGCTCACTCACTAATTCACACACTCACTCACACACTCACTCACTCTGGCTCACTCACTCACTCATTCACACACTCACTCACTCACACACTCACTCACTCTCGCTCACTCACTCACTCACTCACTCACTCATTCACACACTCACTCACTCACTCATTCACTCTGGCTCACTCACTCACACACTCACTCACTCATTCACTAATTCACACACTCACTCACTCCTTCACACACTCACTCGCTCACTCACTCTGAATCACTCACTCACACACTTACTCATTCACTCACACACTCACTCACTCATTCACTCATTCACACACTACTCATTCACTCACTCATTCACTCACTAATTCACTCACTCACTCACTCACTCCGTCCCTTCCTCTCTCCCTCACCCACTCTCTTCCCCAAACTCTCTTTTTCCTTCCCTATCTCCCTCCCTCCCTTTTTCTCTCCCTCTCACACTCATTGTACAGTAACCTGACTAATGAAGGTACCGTCGGACACCATTCATTTAGCTGAGGGATGGAGCTGCCGTGGCCATATTGACCCTCACTGTTTCAGTCTCCGCTCCAGACTCTAAGTCATGTGGGATGGAAAACCTGCTATTTCCCACTATATACCCAACAGCATTAGTGCTGAAGAAAAAAAGCCCAGTAAGTTTTTTTACCCCTCGGAAAAATTCATAAATACATTGTCAGAATGATCAATAGCATCCACCACCAGAGAGTCTGTTGTTTCCACGTCGAGAATTTGCTCTAAGTACCAATTTCAATATGTAAATGTCAGCATCGATAGCGTTTTAATAAAGAATCATTCGAGCCTTAGATCATCACTCCGGGGTGCAGCATCAATCACGTCGCAGGGAGCGGGGCCATGACAAATAGCTTAAATCCGCAGATCAGCATTCGTACAAAAAAAGAAAGTCTATTATTATGGGAGCGCCTTTAACTGATTGTGGAGGTAATATGAATGGTACAGACAGTATCAAGAGGAGAGATTGTGTGTGTGTGTCTGTGTGTGTGTGTGTGTGTGTGTGTGTGTGTGTGTGTGTGTGTGTGTGTGTGTGTGTGTGTGTGTGTGTGTGTGTGTGTGTGTGTGTGTGTGTGTGTGTGTGTGTCTGTGTTGGGCTCATAAATAGCATAGCAAACCCCACCCCTCGCACCTGAAATAAGTCACCCTTCTTTCGTCAGCATCAATTAACTCACTCGCAGCAACACTTTTATCTTATCTGTCAAATCCCAGGCCTATCTCATGCTAATATAAAAACCATGCCAACGCATCGTGTGAAGAAAAAGTGATTAACAGTTTTCAGTGTTGTTCATTTTACAGATTAAAAGGTTTGATAGTTTTATCAGCCTGTATGCAAACTCATGTACAAGTGAACACACACACACACACACACACACACACACACACACACACACACACACACACACACACACACACACACACACACACACACACACACAAGCAGTGTATTCAATGCATTGATTTTGTCACTGTATCATTTGTTCACTTGTATACTGTAAACTGTATATATACAGTTTTTCACTTTATTTCAAATGAAACCTGAGCAAGATAAGACAAATCTGTGATTAAATGACTGCCATCTGTCCACCACCGCATCTGAACACACAAAACATCAATCTCCTTGACAACACGTGATGGAGTATGGACCAGGCAAACAGAGTTGTGTGGGTCAGTGAACCATAGACATAAGATCACAATGTCACTAAGAGGGGCATTAATTCACCCATCAAGGCAATTATCTCTTGTTTGTTATCTCCCTCATCCTCTGTTTTTTTCCCTTACAGTAAGAAGCTCCAAGCATATGGTGTGGTGCTCTGAAAAGGAGGCAAACTCTGTTAACTAGAAAACACACACACACACACACACACACACACACACACACACACACACACACACTCTTTCCTCTAGGATGCCGAGGGTATTTGAAACCCTTTGCGATCGCAAAGAATGTCAAATAAAGAATCATGAAAAGAAGACATGTAAACTATTTGCAAGGTAAATGCAGCCTAGTTGTACGGGAAATACATACAAATTCCAACATCTGCTGCCAGTGATGAAACAAAACCCATTGTTCTTTTGCCGGGGTGAAAAGAAACTTTTTTTAAGACGCAATAATAACAAAAAGGGAAATCTTTGTTCTGCTTTGGTTTAACATAAGAAAGACAAACGTGGTCTGATATCGTACCTTTACTCACATTTTCTCTTTTATTATGCACCTGCAAAAAGAGAGAGAGAGAGAGAGAGAGAAAAAAAATATCCATCGCCTGGTGAATCTCCGACATGCTTTGAACTAATCAGGAATTGGGATCCTTTTGAATTTGACTTTATTATCCAGCAAAGTCATTTTTTTTTCTCGCTCTCTCTTTCAGGCAGACGAGACGAGATCAGATAGATGGAGTCGTGTTGAGGATCATGCAGATCCAATCATTAAAGCGAGATAAGGTACTCGTTATCATATGCCTGTTATGGTGCTGCGACAATTGCTTGAATTGGAAATGGCATGTTCCCCAATCAACAAGGGGAAATTTACACCAACCAAAGAGCAATCCTCTGAGGATCTCTTTCTCCTCTTCTTATTAAAACATCAAGCTTCGCTTCTAGACTCCTCCAATGGATTGGACTCCCCTGAATAATAAGATTGAGATTCTCAAAGTGAATGGATGAGGTGTGTTAAAAACAAAGCAGGAGTAGCAGTGATTATTTCATATCTGCAAACAGTGAGCTGCTTATGCAAATGTTTACACACACACACACACACACACACACACACACACACACACACACACACACACACACACACACACACACACACACACACACACACACACACACACACACACACACACAGACACATACACACACACACACACACACACTTGCCCTCTATCTCACATGACAATTACATACATCCCATGCAGATGAAGCAAATAGGAACGTATCTTTTAATCATGAACGACCAGTCAAAACACTGTTTTTATTTTTGATGTTTTCTATTCAAAGGTAATTAAAATCATGAAACCATACAAAGCGCTCTTGAGACAGATTACTTCTTCACCAGTGAACCATAGACATAAGAAGACCTTTATGCAATCAGTAATGCTTTAGCATATAACATAGTTAGTAGTTTAAGTGCAAATCTTTACTGCTCTTGAAGAACAGGTCTAGAGTGTGTGACGACCCCGGCTCTTTTGGTTGCTGGGCGGGCTGTTTGTCTGTCTGTGTGTTTGTGTTGCAGATGCCCAGCAGGTGTGTCGGCTCGTCAGTTATTGGGAACACCTGGGACCGGTGTTCCCAGTGCTATGAGAGCACGTCCCACTGATTCATTGACAGATTCTGAAAGAGAGAGAAAGGGGACACTTTGCTCTCTCCGCTCGCGCCATGCTCATCCTGGCGTACTTTTCACGATACAACACCCCACTTACTGACCTAGCATGCATGCATACACGGCACGCTAACACTACTGATTCACTGACTGCCACATCTCACCATAGTTTTGCCTGTTAGTGTCCTCGTTAGTCGCTAATAAATTAACAGATAATGTTTTAAATGGTTTTAAATCTGTGTGAACTTCTGTTATTTGTCATGTCTGTGAGCCGGACATGACAATTGATGTTTGGAAGTTCTATCCTTACTTTATAATAAACAGTTAAACTTTACCTGTTGTGTGAAATTCATTGTTAGTAAATTGGTTATTCTGTAACACTCAATGAGCCATAAGGGATATATAATGTGTTGTTTAGAGAAAAAAAACATGGTCATCTAATACATTTAAAATGAGTTTACATTTAGCATAAACAGGTTAAAAGCTTCAATAGAAAGAGAGTTAAAAATACATATTTAAATCGTTTATTTACATTTAGTTTATCTGATTAAGAGATATAAAGTTAGGAAGACGTATGAA
>NC_045171.1:19668365-19675865 GCF_900700415.2 Clupea harengus | reverse complement strand
CATTGGGAGTTGTGGACAGATTCTGTTGACTACTTTTTCCACCCTGGAAATAATGTCAAAATATCATCAGTGTCATCCATATTTCACTGCGTGAGGTAAGACCAAGTGCTATCTTCATATGGTTATGGTTATGTTTATGGTTAAGGTATTTAGCAGACACTTTTGTCCAAAGTGACTTGCAAAACATTTGAAAAGAAACATTGCACACAACCAATATCATATCAGATTATCAATGTTGTGCTCTGCTCTATGTGCTGAGACCAACCCCATCACAGCTGCATTGTCTTTTAATTGATGCAAGACCTTCTGCACCTCCCACACAACCTCTACCCCACCCCACCCTCCCCCTCCCCACCCCTGAGGTACTCTAGCACTCGAGGGGTTCAGGAAATGAGTAAAATGGTGCACTTGTGTAACCCCTAGCAGACATGCTGGCCTCAGGGGAAATTTTAGACCTCATAACCAACCCAAACTCCCACCTGAGAGCCAGACAGACCGAGGGAGAAAAAAGAGAGAGAGAGAGAGAGGGGAGAAACACTGAAAGAGAAAAAGAAGAGAGAGAAAGAGAGAGAAAGAGAGAGAGAGAGAGAGAGAGAGAGAGACAGATTGAGGGAGACGGACGGGAGTCACAGGGGGGACAAAGGCGTCTGTCGGTCAGGTATTGATGATAATCTCTGAACAGCGCAGCACTGCATTGACAGCGTGGCTGTGGGGGAGGCTCCCTCAGGTAATGACTCTCTCTTTGTCACGGTGGAGCGGCAGACAAAATGAGAGGTCTGGTGAGTTCCGGAGGGTTCCGCCATCTCCTGAACAATATCCATTATTCACCACGCTGCGCTGTAGCACACTGCCATGCCCCCCCTGCAGACTCAGCACAATGACACAGTATTGGCAGAGGAGAACTTAGATAAAGTATGTGACTAATATTTTTCTAATTCTTTCTTTTCTTTTTTTTTGTTGGACCAGGCTGAGGAAGATGATGAGGAGGAGGGTACTCTGGATTTGTGGCAGAGTAATATGCTCTGTGTGTGTGTGTGTGTGTGTGTGTGTGTGTGTGTGTGTGTGTGTGTGTGTGTGTGTGTGTGTGTGTGTGTGTGTGTGTGTGTGTGTATGTCTCTATGTCTGTGTGTGTGTGTGTGTATTTGTGTTCATATGCATCCAAAGTAACTATATTGGTGTAAAAGGCATGTGTCATGCCATTCAATTTCAGTTCACCTCGAGTTTGAATTCTAAATAGCTTTTTGTCTGTGTGTGAGTGTGTGTGTGTTTGTGTTCATGCCGATGATTTTGTGCCTTGAATATATGAGCGTGTACGTGTGTGTGTGTGTGTGTGTGTGTGTGTGTGTACGTGTGTGTGTGTGTGTGTGTTTGTGTGCCTGTACATGTGTCACCGACTGCTGACAGCTCATGTCTGGGGCTTCATTCTCGCAGAAAAAATAAAAGGGGAAAAAAAGCATGGAAGAGAATAAAAAAGTGCTGATAAAAGAATGATGGCCCCTGCGATAGCCTTAAACTGCCCGACCATTAGCTTCCAAAATGAATGGAGTCACGCAGAAAAGCAGCCATCAGAGCGTCCCTCCACTGGCCTTTTATAGAGCAGTGTGTGTCTGTGTGTGTGTGCGTGTGTGTACATGTGTGTGTGTGTGTGTGTGTGAGTGAGTGACTGGCCCTGGACTGTGATTGTCTTGGCGTTGTTCATATCTTGCTGGCCAGATCGCTGGCACTTTGTCAATACAGCCAGAGAATAAGAATAGACAGGCTCACACACTGTCACCCTCTACAATCATCGCTTGACCCCCGTAACACTGGACTGCTACAGAGGCATCAGCGATGTGCACACACACACACACACACGAACACACACACACACACACACACACACACACACACACACACACACACACACACACACACACACACGAACACACACACACACAAGCAAGAAAAAAGTGTCATGTTGTCTCATTCTCCATCCATCTCTCTCTGGCACGTCATGAGTGTCAGAGGGAACACATACACACACACACACACACACACACACACACACACACACACACACACACACACACACACACACACACACACACACACACACACACACACACACAGACAGAAGCACAATACTCCATATCCCACTTCAGTGGATAATATGTGTCAAGCACCATGGTTTAATGGGGGAAGAGGACCTCTGTAGCGGGCCAATGGACATGGCACAAATAGAGATTACCCATGGTGACTGGTCAGAATGTGCTGTAACAGCCAGCAAGACAAGCAGGTTCAAATCCAATAAACACTACAGAAAATAAAAGCACATCAGCCTCGCAGAAGGACATACTCATTCAACCGCGCAAAGCAATCTATAGGGACATGACTTTCTGTGTGTGTGTGTGTGTGTGTGTGTGTGTGTGTGTGTGTCTGTATGGCGAGTTCGCCTGAAAACAAGTTATGTGTGTAAAGTAGTGTAGAGCATGTCCAGTGCGCATCAGCATTTGTGCCTAGGACATGTGTACACATGCAGACACTTGACCAAGGTTCACCCTGTCTCTTTCTTCTACACCTCATCCTAACACAACCACACACACACACACACACAGACACACACACACACACACACACACACACACACACACACACACACACACACACACACACAGACACAGACACACACACACACACACACACACACATACACACACACACACACACACACACACACACACACACACACACATACACACACATACACACATACACACACACATATACACACTGATCACACCTTTCACTGTGTGAGCACACTGACAGCGTGCCTTACAATCACAGCTTAAATCTTTAAAATGGCTGGCGTCCACCAGAGTGTCCCTTTGTTCTACAGAGCACCATCCCATCAAGCAGCTGCAGACAGCAAGCCAGTGCATCTCTGCATATTTCATGAGCATCGTCCTGCCTGCCTGCCTGCATCCTCCAGCATGAAGGCCTTTGTTTTGGCTGCTACGCCCCCCAGCCAATAAATTCCACTGCCACAACCACGCCACAGCTGGTGCCTGGTAAAGAAAATCCAAACTATTGGATTACCAGAGAGGCAGAGCAATTCCATATGGAGCCCAGGGAGGGCCGAGGCGTAATGCCTAATCCCAGAGGGAGAAGCCTAATCCCAATCCTTACATGAGCTTGCCTGTTATCTGCACTGAGACAACAGTTTATTTGAATTTTTTTCTCATTTTAGTGCAAAATTTAATATATTATTGTGTCACAAAGTAGCTTAGTTCACCCCCCCCCCCCCTCTCCTTCTGAGATGGGAGGAAGAGTGACATGCATACATCAGTGGCAGATGAAAGAGAGACAGAGGAAATAAGAGAGAGAGAGAGAGAGAGAGCGAGTCTGTCAAAGGGTACAGAAGTAGGCTACATTGGAATTACCACAGATTAACTGTCAGCAAAACTGTTCATTCTTTCCACAGACAACTTAAGTGTATTACAACGAATGGAAAACATGATGTTTAAAACAGTTACATGTCTCAATCATTTTAGCCTTATGTTTTTTATTTTATTTTATTTATTCATTTTTCCCCCCGAAGAGTGAGCAGAACAAAGGGGGAGAAAGGGAGCCTGATATGCCAGTCACAGAATACAGAAGCACAACCACCCACCAATTCACTAATTGGCTGCTGCCTCCCTGTGTACTCATAGTTAGATTGTGTGTGAGTGTGTGTGTGTGTGTGTGTGTGTGTGTGTGTGTGTGTGTGTGTGTGTGTGTGCATGCATCATGAAACAGGGCGCAGGCGTTTGACTGAGAGTGTTGTTCAGATTTGTTACCCTTATGTATCAGTAGCTGGTTCGCCAGTTTCAATTTACACCCTTTCGCTAACGAGGTAGGCCCCTTGGGAACCACCCTCAAATCAACCAAACTCCCCCACCAGCCCCCCTCCCCCCCACACACACACACACTCATTGCTTTCCCCCCTCCTTCATATCCCTCTCTCCTCTCCCTTCTTCTTGTTGTTTCTGACAACAATCCCCTGTGGTGTCTGAGGTGGCGGAGAAGAAGCGGTTTTGTCACATGTGTGTGTGTGTGCTGGAACAGACTCGCCCGCTCTCTCATATTGTTTCCACTCTTTTTCATTCCCACTCTCTCTTTCTTTCTTTTTTTTTTTCCTTGCCTCTATCTCTCTCTTTCCCTCTTGTGCTTGATTGGTTCCTAGACAGGGTTGGAAACTGTGGGGGGTGGGGGGGGGGGGGGGGGGGGGGACTGTACGGGTGTGGAGGAGGAGTGTTGGTGAGAGGATGAAGAAGGGGGTGAATGTTTATTTGTTTATCCATTCTGTCGGTGGTCCTCGTTGCCACGGCTCCTCATCAAAAGAGACATTTTCAGAGGCCGCAAACGAGCAAGAGAACAGAGTGTCTGTGTGAGAGAGAAGAAGGGGCAGAGAGGAGAGGCAAAGAAAGGAATCGAGAGGAGAGGAGAGGAGAGGAGAGGAGTGCAGAGCTAGAGAAGAGAGGAGAGGAGAGGAGTGGAGAGGAGTGCAGAGCTAGAGAAGAGAGGAGAGGAGAGGAGTGGAGAGGAGTGGAGTGCAGTGGAGAGGAGAGGAGAGGAGGAGAGGAAAGGAGGGGAGAGGAGAGGAGAGGAGTGGAGAAGCAGCTTCTTATTTCAGGCTAAACCAAAGGCACTCCTCAGTCAAGACAACATTTGTACATTCACTTCTTTTTTCCCCAATGTCAATCGACAAATGAATATGGCTTTTCTGTAAAATGAAGAGGTCAGGCTGTGAATGGCAAACCCATGGAGAATCACACAATCCTGAGCAGAAGTGGCACAAGGTACAAAGCACAACCCAGAAACATCACCTCATCTCCTCAGGCAGTTCATCATGACATAAAGGCCTTTTATGACCCTGTCCAGCCCAGGCCCTTCAAGGCCGCTGGGATATTTATATATATAAAAAACCTGACTCATCACTCCATCTTTTGGTAGAGTGAAAATGTAATTGTATTCTTGCCATTGCAGCTGAGTGTGTGTATTTGTGATGTGTTTGTGTGTGTGTTTGTCTGTGTGTGTGTGTGTGTGTGTGTGTACCTGTACTGGGATGTGTGTGTGTGTCAGTGTGCATTTCTGTGTCCATTCTGTGTGTGTACGTGTTTCTCCATAAGAATGTGTAATCATGGTACGTAGAGTCTTCAAGTGTTCAGTATGAATGCAAGTTCTAGTCGAGTCTCTCTAAACACCTTTGTGTGTGTTTAGATGTTTGTGTATGTGTGTTGTGTATGTTAGTGAGTATGTGTGTGTGTGTGTGTGTGTGTGTGTGTGTGTGTGTGTGTGTGTGTGTGTGTGTCCGTGTGCGTGTGCGTGTGCGTGTGCGTGTGCGTGTGCGTGTGCGTGTGCGTGTGCGTGTTCTGGTGCGTGTGCGTCTGTGTGTGTGTGTGTGTGTGTGTGTGTGTGTGTGTGTGTGTGTGTGTGTGTGCAAGAATGTCTATATCTGTGGTAGCCTTATCCCGACCCCAGTCATAAACGAGGTATTTTCCCCCTAGCATGGGATCTTGATGAGGCAGGACAATCCCTCCCTATTCACCGCACAATGGGCGAGCCTGTCCTCACTCACCTATTTGCCCCATATTAGCCTCTGGCTGACCTCTGACCCCTGGTCTGACTGGTAGAGAGAGAGAGAGGGAGGGAGGGAGAGAGAGAGAGAGATGGAGGAGTATGAGGCCATAGTCTTTGAGAGTGCAGGGAGGCCATCTGCCTGAGCCACATGCACAGGAAATCTGCAGCGCAGCACTAATATGCTCCTTCCCCCTCATGATGATGCTAATTACATTTCCTGCTATTAATTGTATAGCGTGAAATATTTCCGTGGCCTCTGTGTGTGTGTGTGTGTGTGTGTGTGTGTGTGTGTGTCCGTGTGGCAGTGAGTACGTGCCTCTCTTTGTGTGTGTGTGTGTATATGTGTGTGTCGGTGAGTGTGAGAGTGTCTTTCTCTCTCTGGGAGTGTGTGTGTGTATGTTTGGGCAGAGGATGTGCGGGTCACGGAAAGGAGTCATCGGAGTTCTGCTCAATTTCTATGGTACTAGTGTCCGGTGGGTTAGCCCAAAGAAAGTCTTCACCCGAAACGACTTCCCTGACAATAATCAGGGTGACTCAGCATGTAATTGTCGGCATTTTCTGTCTTGGGTGCAGCCGTTTATTGCTTAAAAAACAATCACCCCAAATAATTATGCCCCTGCACCCAACAGTCTGCCAGCTGACAGCTGTTATTGAGGACAACATTGTTTTTCTTTGGTGTGAAACAATCATTGAAGATGGTGATGCCTCTATTGCTGTAGCCTTTTAAATACATATTCATGTCTGTATAAAAATGTCAGCCTGCCATTATTTTATTAGATAATGTATTACATAAACATATATTGTGCTTGACTTTCAAGTGAGAGTCTTAAGTGTCACTTAGCCCATGCCTACACAGTGGTTTTAGTGCGCTAGTAATGGTTGGCGATGGCCTGTAGCACTCGTGCATGTAGCCCACACAAGATATTTGTGAAGTGTTCAGACAATATTGAAACACACTTATGGAGTTAGAAGGCTGCCAGAATGTCACAAACAAACTGAATATGTTTTACAAATACCCCACCATTTGGAAAACGAATAACGGACAGGTTCCGCAAATGTAAAAAAAAAGAATGGAAATAAATCAACAACATTTTGCATGTCTGTATCATCAGCTTTATAAGTACACAGACGTCATTTGTGGATCATGTTACTTTTGGCGCTGTTATTTTTCTTGTACGGGTTGCAAATGCAAAGGCACCAAAAGTGCACGTAGTGCTACAGCTTGGTCAAGATGGTGGGTCGTGCGACTAGAGGAGAAAGTACCTCCGCCAAGGATAATCTTACCCAGGACCAGTCGTGTGTGAAGGTGAGTCTTTATTTGAATAATTACCGTCAAAACGAGACTGAGCTTGGCATGTTTCATCACCAGTCAAGATGTGTTTACATGTAATGTTTAAGATCCTAGTAATAGCGTTGTAGTTAACTGAGGTGAATTATGGTAAACACACCTCCCTTGGTGATTATTCAAACAAAGGTCAGTAGTTACTCAAATAAAGACTCGCCCTCACACACAACTGGTCCTGGGCTCGAGTGTCATACTTTTATTTGTAATGAAGCACCATGTCTTTGACAAGCTAAGTAATGAAATGTATAGGAAGGCAGGCCTATGCATTATGCTTTACCTTCAAGAGAGGGCGCAAAATGTCACCATCTGTGACCTCGGGCCAGAGTTTTAAAAATGCATCAATAGATTTAGTTAATTCTTTGTATATTGACCTTTCATGTGGGGTTAGTGTATTATAAATGTGCAATGGTGTATTTATTAAGACTCAAAATTGAGATAGGGAGCAAAATATTGGTGTATATGGCCTTTAGACTGGGTTGGAGTTATCAACTAAGATTTTTCAAAATTGCATGCATAGATTTTGTTCATTCTTTGTGTATCAGTCTTTTTGGTGTGGA
>NC_045171.1:19655865-19665865 GCF_900700415.2 Clupea harengus | reverse complement strand
ATGAGATGTCAAAACTGCCCCCGAGCTTTGCCAATTTAGATGATAAGATGGTCCATTAGACCACAGCAAGCACTTAACATAAATGTTTCAGGCTAGACTTCTTCTGCCTCTCTTTAATCTGTGAAGGGCTTTTTGTCTGCCTAGGCCCCACTCAGATCATTCAGTGTGATTGGAGGGTCCTTCAAAATGGATGGACAGCTTGTCTCCGTGATTGGGCGGCAATAAGGCACAGTGGCCAAACAGCTTCGGCTGATCGGCGACTGCTGACAACTGCAGTGGACACATTTTTGAACAGCCACTAATGGAGATATCAATGACGAAAATGAAAAGATCGTTTAAAAAAAAAAAATGCAAGAAGAATCTGAGGAACGTTGAAGGAAAGAAAAGAGAACATGACCTGGCTGTGAAACTAGCATGGCGGCAGACACAGACAGCAGTAACAAAAAAAAGAAACGTTCCAGAATAAGTATGGTAGAAAAGGGATAATATTTATACACTTATGTTCAAAGCAACTCGCAAAACATAATAGTAAAATGTTTGAGGTAAAAACCATCAATTGTTATTATCTTTATTGTTATAAAAAATTATGAAAATACCAATTATTAACTATCATTAGTAAGAAACTGGATAAGAAAAACAAAACAAAATGACTGGATTAGATATCTGGATAAGAAATGTCATGACCTGAGAATAAACTGCACAAGATGTCAAACACATGTGCACGCTTAAGTTTATTCATTTGAACACATGCATCAAGGATGACATTTATAATTTATTTATTTACTTGTTTTTATCATTTTTATCCTATTTCTAGTTTTTTACTGGTTTAGGAAGATTTGAAACCCTGAATACTCTTATTATGTGTCTCAGATGTCTGTGTTGTTTGTCAAATGTGTGTCAGGATGGATTATGACTGGTCTACTGCAAACCAAATGTACCTCGGGGCGCACAGAGTAACCTGAACCTGAACCTGACCCTAAACCTGAACCTGAAGCAGAACCAGCACACATTCCACGTGTGAATGTGCTCCCTGGGTGACAGACTCAAGATCTTGGTGTTTTTGGAGCCATGCACTTCCAGTTGAGCCTAATTTAGCCTTAACCCAAGGCGTGAGTGTGTGTGTGTGTGTGTGTGTGCCTGTGTGTGTGTGTGTGTATGTGTGTGTGAGAGGAGGAGGTGGGGGAGTTCCAAGCATGTTACTTGACACTGCTTATTTAGTGCATTCTGAATAAGGCCGTGAGACCCATAAGAAGATGGGCTCTTGTTGAGCGGCGGCATGGCAACAACAGGCTGTACTACACTTTCAGTTTCAGTAGGCTGTGGCCTGTAGTCTGTGTGTGTGCGTGTGTGTGTGTGTGTGTGTGCGTGTGTGTGTGTGTGTGTGTGTGTGTGTGTGTGTGTGTGTGTGTGTGTGTGTGTATGAGTGTGTCACAACATGGTGCCCAGTAGGCTACAGGCTGATGCTTCCTCTTGTCTTCTTCACCTGGCTCTCATCCGAGAGAGGGTGTCTCATTACTCCTGCTTAGCGAGACAGATAACTTTCACTGAGCGATTACCTGCATGGGGGGTACGGGGAGGGGGAGCGGGGTAGTTAATTACCCCAGGAGGGAGCTAATTCTGAGAGGAAACAAAGCAAACAACACAAAATCACCCTCTTTAATCACCACGGCAACACACACTCCCTCATAATTGATTTAAATGTCATCTGTTTATGACGTGGTTCTATTGTTTATGTTTTTGTGTGTTTTACGTATCTCCGCCTTCATCTTGGTCCTGGCCTTTTTCTTGATCGGGCTTTTTCCTCGTCTTCAACTACTTCCTTGTCTACCTAAAAGGTACAGATTTGGTATTCAGCTGACGCTTTTATCCAAAGTGACTCACATAAGTATCCTGCTGTGGCCAGGAAGTGACCCCCGGCCGGAACAACTGTGTAGAAGTCATCGGTGCTAACCACAGTACCACCAACACCTCAACATGAACTTTACAACATACATCCTATACTACTCCACAACTCAGCTTTTGAGTCACCAAGCCACCCTGAAACAAAGAAAGATAAAGCAAACAAACAAACACAAAACCCAACAACAGCGACAACAAGCATTCTGACGTCTCTCCTTTTTTTCTTCCTCCGTTGGTAAAACGCAGTGATCGTTTCATCCACTGGGGACACTGTATTGGATCAGAGTAAGACAATCTTTCCACTAATTGAGTGTAAATGTTTTGTAATTATCATTTTGTGTGTTTCGGGGGGGGGGGAGTCAAGTCATCCCACTCATGAAGTCAGAAGTCTACAAACTGCGACTAAACCAGAATGCTTGACAGAGATGCATGACAGATGTTGTATGAATATAGAACGTGCATGCGTGCACGCGCACACACACGCACACACACACACGCACACACACATTCTCTCTCTCTCTCTCTCTCTCTCTCTCTCTCCTCAAACAGATCGGCATGTTTAATGGATGAAGGGATTTTGCCCTTCAGTCGCCAGAGTTCACGATCTCAAGCATATGTCCAGCAACCCAAGTGTCTTATATGCACATGAACTCACCCGCAGGCATGTACTCACATACACACACACACACACACACACACACACACACACAACACACACAGCAGACGGTCCAAATCTACTACAGTATGTCTGCTATCATGGCCCACATATGGGCAGAACAGGATACAACAGGAGTCACACAGGAGTCACACATGAGCACGCTTACACACACACACACACACACACACACACACACACACACACACACACACACACACACACATACACTAAACAGAAAAATATACAATTATACAAAAGCAAATATACACACACACACATTGACTCACTCTCTCCACATACACTCATTAAACAGAGAAATACACAGTAATGCAAAAGCACACACACACACACACACATACACACACACTCACCTCACGCATTGATTGCAAGCAGGTGTCTCACCATGCCTCCCAGTTAAGCGCTGGGAGCGTTCAGGAACATGACAGCGTTCAGAATCTCACACAAGATGGAGTCCAGCCATTCCCCCCTCCCCACTAATCCACCGGACATTCGCTGCCAAGCCTCAGACTCCTACCGCCGTGCCAACCGAATAGTCACGGACATGAGCTCGGCACGATGCTTTCACATAGACTGGGGGGGGGGGGGGGACAGGAATTGATCTTTTTTTAGCTGTTCTGGAGGAGTCTGAGCACATCTGTGGTATAAATGAATCCCATATGGTCTTCTGAACCATACTCAGCCATAGATTGTGTTACATCGACAGCAATGCACGCAAAGACAGAGCTTAGTGCCTAAACCCACCGTGTTAGGTACTACATCAATGACAACAACACACAATTAGAGTCACTTATACTTCAGACTATCTGGTCGGCTCGGTAGTACAGTATGCATGCTTTATTAAGTATTTTAAATATGCTCATAATTTCACATCAAGATGTTGTTTGTAGAAGTTGTTGTCAAGGTTAGATGACAAATTGTCTAACGCAGGCATAATGGTGCATGGATAAGGGAATTTATGAATTCTGTTTTCTCTTTTTTTTTTCATGACGATTGGGAGAGCGCTGATAGCTGGATCTGCATCTTTAATGGATGAGAGATTCCTCCTCTCCTCTCCTCTCCTCTCCTCTCTTCTCCTCTCCTCTCCTCTCCTCTCCTCTCCTCTCCTCTCCTCTCCTCTCTCTCTTCTCTTCTCGTCTCGTCTCCTCTCCTCCCCCCCTCTCCTCCCTCTCCTCTCCTCTCCCCCCACTGCCCCCCCCCCCACCCTCTCAGCCTCAGAGCCATGCAGTTCAAAAGCTCAGCATATGTCCAGGAGCAGGCCGAGGCCCTTACAATGACACACACAGGCGCGAAGTCAAAAATCAAGTCCTCTGACACCCACATGCAGAGCCAAACAAACAAACAAACACACACACACACACACACACACACACACACACACACACACACACACACACACACACACACACACACACACACAAACACACACATGGTCATGCAGACACATACACACACCGGACATACCCACGTACACACACACGCACACACACACACAAACACACACACATACACACACACACACAAACACACACGCAAACATACACACGGGCATGCAGGCACACACACACACACACACACACATACACACACACACAGGGGCACACACACACACACACACACACACACAAACACACACAAACACACACATGGGCATGCAGACACATAGGGGCACATACACACACTGGACATACCCACATACACGCACACACAAACACACACACATACACACACACACACACACACACACACACACAAACACACACGCAAACATACACACATACACACACACACACACACACACACACACACACACACACACACACACACACGGTGAGTGAGAGCACGATATGAGCACAAGGACACAAGAAGCCAATGTTGACTCCACTCCGCACGCCACTCCAAACACACAATCCACTCCAGGCAAACAGTGAGTCAGTGGTGGTCAACGCTGCCAGGCCACTCCACACCGTTCAAACACTGCGGCTGTCTCAAACAGCCACAGCAGCAGGCCAAGACCCCGACCGGGCCACAGCCAAGCCTCGCGGATGACTGTCTCAGTCGGATGAGAGCCTCAGACCCTCTCCAGGAAAGACCTCACTGCTTGTGGGGGGATGGGGGGATGGGGTTGGGGTTGGGGTCAGATTCACATCAGGATAAGACACAGTCCTGTGCAGGGTTTAGACCAGAGAACTGAAGGGTCCTCAATGACACATATCACCATGGATACCACAAAGAGCACAAACATTCCCTATGCCAGTGGTTTAGGATTTAGTGGCTACAGAACATTGAGCATCAAACTAAATTCATCATCAATGCCCCTGTCAGTTAATTCACTTCCTATCAGCGTGGAACATAGTGTCATTCTAAATAGGACTGTCCATTCTGCTGTTTCTAATTCTATACACCAGACAGTGACGGACTCCGTGATGGATTAGCCCAGTGTTGCATTTCCTAAAAAAAGTATGAATGTGCTGAACCATCATAACCGACAGAGAGAGAGAGAGAGAGAGAGAGAGAGAGAGAGAGAGAGAAAGAGAGGGCATTCAAAATGTTAGTCTGTCTATCATTAAATGGTGGTTATATAGTAACACAACAACCCATTTGCAGAACACAGCCTTGATCTGTATCAGAGTCACCTGACACCTTGGTTGCGTTTCCTCTTTGGCAACCCCATCATGTTGAGCCTCCCTAACTGCGCTCAGTCTGCCCTATCTGCCCTATCGTGTTTAGCTCTCCCAATTAGGCTCCGTGCTGAAAACCTGGATGTGGGAGTTCTCGGGGGGTCCCTATCCCGGGCACACCCTTGGCATTTGGAGCATGGATGTGTTTGGAAAATGTGTGTGTGCGTGTGTGTGTGTGTGTGTGTGTGTGTGTGTGTGTGTGTGTGTGTGTGTGTGTGCACGCCCAGGCCTCTGTGGAACTAAAAGCACATCGGTGTCATCACAGGGCGACTCATCTGTGACCCCCTCCAGGGGGGCCTCATGAGGGGAGCGGGGTGAGGTGAGGATGGGGAGATGGGGGGGGGGAGATGGGGGCAACATCAGCCATGGACCAGTGAACAGCAACAAGTGTTGAGTGAATGAAGGGAAGAGGAGAGAGAGAGAGAGAGAGAGGGAGAGAGAGAGGGAGAGAGGAGAGATCCATGTAGAGAGTACGAAGGAGAGAAAGAGACATTAAACAGAGAAACAGAGAGATAAAGATGAGAGAGAGAGAGAGAGAGAGAGAGAGAGAGAGAGAGAGAGAGAGAGGGAAGAATGGGAAAAGAATGGAAAAAAGCGAAGGAAAAACACCCCAAAATCCAATTAGTGTACTCCTCAGCCGGTGTGTGGGAGGTGTTGTGCTGAATCTTGTGAGTGGAAAGATCAGGTGCCTCCAACTGCTCTAATTAGCTGCACAGCTGAGAGACAGGGAGCACTTGGATCCAGCACCCCACCCAACCCCACCCCACCCCAACACCACCCTCCCCTCCCCTCCTCTCCTCCCCTCTCCAGAAGAGCAATCCCATGTGAGAGGATGATGAGGGGTTTTTTTCTTTCTTTCTTTCTTTTTTTTTCTTAACAAATCCCTGGTGCGCCTCCAATTGTTTTCGCCAGCAAAAAGATGATTTTGACATCCGTCGTCGTTGAGGGGAAATCTATCTAGCAAAAAACAACTGTAGCGTGATTAGAGAGCTCCTGAGACTAAGGAGGAGCAAAAATGCCGCAGACGAACAATGCTGGGGTGTCGTCTGCATCCTTCATTGCACTCATCTCTCTCTCTCTCTCTCTCTCTCTCTCTCCCCTCTCTCTCTCTCTCCCTCTCTCTCTCTCTCTCTCTCTCTCTCTCTCTCTCTCTCTGCCCTGCACTTTGGAAAAGACAAAAAGAGGGAATAACAGGAAAATTCAGCGCTGCGTTCTCCCGAGCGTGTAGGTGTCAGCCCATAGCCACACATGCTGGCTTCACCATGAAGCTCCAAGTGCTCCTGGGCCTCCGCTAGTGTTGAGGGGAGCAGTTTGTTTACTTTTGCAGTTCATTTTACTAGGCATTCACTTCTGACACTGAAGTGTTTTGTTTGTTTCTTAACTGATGAATTAACTAATCTCCACTGAGACTGGGGGGTGGGGAATACATGTAACATCTTTAGAATGTTATACCCCCCCGACCCCCCAAGAAAACTGTGAAATAGATCCAGACCTTATCTCAGGGCCAGATGAGAAGCAGCGGTAGCTGCCATCTGAGGTCAATGTCAAGATGCGATGCCAGTCAGCGTCACAAACATCACATGACAAGGCCCCGTCACACAGAGGTGTTGGGGGAAGGGGGGGGGAAGGGGGGGAGGCAACACCGAGGGTTTGGGGCTAAACCAGGTCAGTCGAGGGGAACAGATCGGGTCCAGGTGTTGACAGGAGGCAAAGCCGTTCAAGGTCTTTGGGTGTTTTTTCTACCAATGAAAACACATTATGCATTTTGAGTGTGTATGTGTGTGTGTGTGTGTGTGTGTGTGTGTGTGTGTGTGTGTGTGTGTGTGTGTGTGTGTGTGTGTACCTTTCAGCCTCACCAGATAGCTCTGAAGACTTAGCAAAACTAAACTGTCAGTGTTGTTTTATGTTCCTTACACCAACACCCAGTAAGCTAAACCGACAGCAGTTTCTCCGGAGTTGCCGAGCTGTTTTGGCTAACGAGTTTACCGGCATAAAGACACTGGAGTGCTTTATTGTGATCCGCATGCTGTCTGTTGATGGGGGCTGCTAATTTGATGTAGATTCAGTCTCTGGCAGATTTGAATGAGTACATCTCATCTGAGAGACAGCGTACATGAGCATCCTAATCTAGTTTTAAATGAGCAGGAATATGCATCGTCTTGCACACTCTCCCCGCTAATTCCTCCTCTTCATCATCTTTTCCTTTTTTTTTCTCTCTCTCTTTTTTTTTCTCTTAAATCCCACCGGGAAACCGTCACAACGCAACCTATATTTACACCAAACTGCAAAGATGCAAATGGCACTCTCTTCATCTGTCGAGGGTGTTTAGTTTTAACGGATAAAATAAATGGGGGAGCGGGAGAAAGGGTGGGAGGGAAAAACAAGGGGAAGAGTGGAGGTAATGTTGACTTGGCAGAGAGCAGCCTATCCATGACAGAGTGAAAGAGACATAAGATGTGTTTGGACGGTCCTTTCAACCGCTATACGGTCCACTATATAGTCAATCAGCCAATTTGTATTGCTGTTCGAAACTCTCAACTGTAAATTTTATTTTCTACATAATGCGCTATAAAATGATCTTGCGCGCTGCAACTTATAGTGTAGCCTACAAACGATGGACTCGAAGAACCCGGCTTTCTCCAATATATCACAATTCCTTGAAAGGTGAACGAACTAAAAAAGTCCAAACATTTCTTAGGTTACATGTTAGTCACCAGTCGGATCTGCCTAAATGATGCCTGGAGCTTTAAAAATATAATAGGTTTTAGAATGTTTAGAATAGAGTCCACATCAAATTGTTTAATTTTGCTTTAATTTTACTTTTTATTAAACTTTGTATAGGCTTGATTTGTGTACAGAAAAGGACATCAAATACAGAAAAGGAAAACAATCTCAATGAGTGATGAAACAAAAGCCATATTGCATGTTTCAAAAACATGGAAAACAAAAACTGCATTTTAGTTAAATACGATGTTTGTTGCCTTTGAACAGGATTTTATTCATTTTACCGAAGGTAAGCAGTTCCGTTGCCATTTTAGTGTTACAATGTTGCTAAGTTACCGACATGGAATGTTTTTTTAACATCTGATTCCCTACATACTGAACCCAATAGAGTTTTCAATAGAGAACTCAACTTCTATGTTGTGAGTGAGTGAGTGGACAACTGGCAGATCCAAACACATCCATAGAGAGAGGGGAAGTCAGGGAGAGTGTTAAAGAAAGTAGGAGAGTCTGTGTGTGTGGGGGGGGGGGGGGGGGGGGGGAGAGAGAGAGAGTGTACATCTGTGTGTGTGTGTATGTGAGAGAGGAGAGAGAGAGAAATAGAGAGTGTACATCTGAGTGTGTGTGTATGAGAGAGAGAGAGAGAGAGAGAGAGAGAGAGTGTACATCTGTGTGTGTGTGTATGTGAGAGAGAGAGAGAGAGGGAGAGTGTGTGTGTGTGAGAGAGGTTGGGGGGGGGGGGACGAGTCCATTTCCTCTCCGTGGCTAATTGCCGAGGGAATATGGCAGGGACAGCTGGCAGCAAACGCTTGTGATTTATTCCGGAGTTGCATTACTCTGATAGATTAAGATTAAAATGCATTCATCAATTCAGCGGCGGACATAATGCATTACAGCCCAGGAGTAAACAGCTCTCCGTGCCGGCCACCAGGGGAATCAATAAGGAGAATTAAAAAGGCCATTTCTCACACTGCTTTAGGCTTGTCTCCACACAAAAAGTGTGTGCTTATGCATGTGTGTGTTTATGTGTTCCTGTGCAAGGGTGTGTGTTTGTGGAAGTGCGCGCATGCGCGTGTGTGTCCATGTCTAAGTCCATGTATTATAAATATATGTGTGTGTGTGTGTGTGTGTGTGTGTGTGTGTGTGTTCTCGGCCGTCTGTCTGTCAGTTGGCTCTCTCCGTTGTTGTTTCTTCCGTGCCGCTTCTCAAGACGCCCTCCTCAGGCTTGCAAGTCCCTGGTGTCACAACAGAATGGGATATCAGCTGTTTGTGAACCAAAGCCGGAACACTTCCCCACTCTCTCTCTCTCTCTCTCTCTCTCTGTCTCTCTTTCTCTCTCTCTCTCTCTCTCTCTCTCTCTCTCTCTCTCTCTCTTCCAGGCTGGGAATACAGTCGGAGGTAGCGCAGAGTAATCCAGTCCTGTTCCCACTCTCAAAAAGCCCAAACTCTATTTTTAGGCCCAGCGCTATTCACGGGTTGTTGTTTATTTCCGGGCTGTTTTGGACACGGGCCTGAGCAGGGTTCCGCTGACCCAAGGCGGTGTTAGTCAGCACAACATCCCATAATAACCACGCTGGCCCGCGGGGCGTGATTAGCTTGGGATCTTTCTAATTATTTTACCCCAAATGCCACGGAGTGTGACACAGTGCTGAGTAAGAGAATCACAGCGCAGGCCTCAATGGCACTTTTATTCTCCCTCTCTCTCTCTCTTTGTTTGTATTTATATTTATTCATGAGGTCATGTTCCTGTCGTTCATCTGGTGAATGTGCTCACTGCCAAAGCGTCTCTCCATCAGCCACTTCTCTTATCTCCCCCTTCTCTCCTCTCCTCTCATCCTCCCCTGTCTGTCTATCTGTTTGTGATGTGAATCACATGATCTCATCTCTTCCATGCTTGCTAGCGCTCCACCTCCTCCTCCACCACCTCTTCCTCTTCCTCTCCTCTCCTCTCTAAATATCACCCACTTCCACCTCTCCTGGCTGGAATCCTTGCATGGATTTGTGCTGCTCCTTGCATTTTCTT
>NC_045171.1:19618365-19638365 GCF_900700415.2 Clupea harengus | reverse complement strand
AGTTCGCCCTCTTATAATAGTCTGTGGCTCGTGAATATTTAATGACAAACCAAAACAGCTTGATTATTCAGTCACTTAGCATGAAGAGTGACATCGCAACACACCCATAAATATTTGATGCACTATACAAATAAAACCCCCTCACATGGTATCAGGGAGCTAAACTGGTTTCTTCAAATAGCTGTACCTAAGCGACTGGAAGAGGATCGTTTTCTTCTTCTTCTTCTTCTTCTTCTTCTTCTTCTTCTACTACCATCAATTCTTTGGTCGTTTTGGTATATATCGCTCTGTTTATGCTCAAATCAATAAAAGTAAAGTAATGCAAGTCCTATTTTTTATTAATTCTAGTCTATTTGTTTGTTCCCCCGAGAGCCATGTCGGAGTTATCATCCACACGCCGCATGTTGCTGAGCAGATGATAAACTTGTAATGGAGGGAGCTGTGACACTAATAAGCGAACACGCTCACTGACCACACGCTAAGCTCGGGCAGTTTTCGGCCTTGTTAGCATGACACCCCGGGTGTGTGAGTGATGCCACGCTGTTTGTGTATCACAACACAAACGCAGCAGACGCGGGACTCCATCAAAGACTTAGCAAACGAGAGAAGAAAACAGCGGCCATGTTTGTTGAATTGGTCTTGGGTGGAGGGGAGATCAGTGTCAGTAATCTCATAACAAGAAGTTAGAGTACTGAGTGATTAAAAGAAATATGTTTATTAAAATGGCATCGCGCTTAGAAAAAAAATTGACTTCACCACAGCAGGACAAATGAATCAACCAATTATCATCTCATCCATCGAATCACGTCGGAATCCAAATAGTAAAATCCACTCATTAAGTGTCCTCCTGCTGGAGAAAGATACTTTATGGGATTCACACTTTATTTGGGTGACAGCCAGTTCACTTTCAACCGGTTATGTGCTTTGCTAATGCAGAAGCATTTGCTTTAGTATTAAAATTAGAAGACTATTAAATGTGATTATGAATCCTTTATTACATCTTTTAAATGTTTGATTGCTTTACTGAGGGCTCAGGGGTTGAGCATGCACAGTTTTGCATGCGAAATTGAGCACACACACACACTAACACACACTCACACCTAAACGACACACACACACACATTTGTAGAGAAGCACTCTCTCAGGCATTCACACACTCTAGCTCTCCCTTGTACACACACACACAATACATGTTCATTCTCACGCACACACACACACACACACACTTTCTGAGACGCACATACACACTGGCTATTTTTGCACAGTGAAATGAGGGACTTCCAATGCTGTAAAACACAGATTTGGTTTCCCACACATTCACACACACACACACACACACACACACACATACACACACACACACACACACACACAGACACACACACACACACACACACACACACACACACACACACACACACACACACACACACGTGCTGTAGTGAATGACAGTCCCTCCCTCTCCTCCCCAAACATAGCCTTGAGGGATGTTCACAGACCCAAATGCAGCTTTCCTGTGATACAGTTACCTCTCCCAGTCTCCATAAACACACCACAGAGGCCTGTTGCGATTCAACCCAGATCAAGTGGGACATTTGACCCTCTGCAGTTAGATTCCAAACACTTCCCCCCCCTCTTCTTTTCTGGAGAAAGCCAAACCGGCGCGCCGCTTAATTGGCCACGGCGTATCCGAGATCGTTGTCTCTAATCGAATTGTGTGACTGGCTCCCGCGGAGAGGAGCTTGTGCCGCTGTGCAGCGTGTTTTCATAAGAGGGCCCGATCGGCCGGGGTAGGATATTTAATTCCCTGATTATTTATCTGACCCCGTTATTTAATTAGCTTGGGGCGGTGTGGCGGTGTTAAAGACAAACACACGTCTGTCTCTCTCTCTCTCCCTCTCTTTCTCCCTCTCCTTCCTCTCCCTTTCTCTCGCTCTCTCACACTCCCCTCATGGCTCTCCCCTTGACTGGGACTGTTGACATTTGTGTAGCCTTACTAGCGCATCGCTGGGGGACCCGAGAACATAACCCCCCCCCACCAGCACCTTGAGGGGGTGGAAAACAGAAACAGACTTCAAGCAACAATCTGATTTTTAGTCGATGACTTTACTTGAGTGCACCCCAGAGTGCATAGTGCTCAAGTGGGCTATCTCCCGGGCCTTTCTGTGTGGAGTTTGCATGTTCTCCCCGTGTTCACAAGGGGTTTCCTCCACTAAGAACCCCAACAGAAAAAACATGCAAAACAACAGAACACATGTCCATCCCTGACCAAAGATGGACAGTTCACTTCACTTGGTCCCCGGGCGCTACAAGCTGCCCACTGCTCCTGGGGGGTCCTTGAGGAAGGACAGTCCAGGATGGGAAAAAGCAGAAAATAAATTCACCGCGACCTCAGGCTTACCTGCGTGTGTGTGTGTGTGTGTCCTGTGTCGCCTCCATATATGCATGTGTGTTCCAGTGTGTCGTGTGTGCCATTAAAAACCTGACAAAGGTCTTAATTATTATTATTGATCGCTGTTGAGCAATATGTAATTTCTCTGTTTTTTTCTGTATGCACAAGTGAAAACCATTACAAGCTGGGGCTATTTTGCCTCAAAACTGGCAATGACAACATTTTACAAATGACACTGACATGCTGTATGACCAGCAAGAGTTTTCAGAGAAAGACAAAGATTTACACACATCACACACAAACACACATCTGAGAGAGAGATAGAGAGAGAGAGAGAGAGGGAACAAAAGTTAAAAAACTATTGTAAATGTGCTTTTCATGTACCGGCCGTGGCATCGCGGCACGTGTTTGATGGGTGTCACAACCCACCGGGCCCGCCTCCTCAGCGCAATATGCAAATGCAATTAGAATGCCTTTATCTCTTCAAAGCTGCGGGATGAAAGAGAGAGTGACTTGACCCTGCACAGATCACATCTACAGGCGCTCGCCCAGGAACAGAATACAAATGTTACCGCATTAACCTGCGCAGGGAGGACAGAAGGGAGGGAGAGAGAGAGAGAGAGAGAGAGAGAGAGAAACTAGGATAGATGGATAGATAGACAGATAGATAGATTGAGAGGAGAGAGAGAGAGAGAGAAACTAGGATAGATAGATAGATAGACAGATAGATAGATTGAGAGGAGAGAGAGGGAGAGACTACAATAGAGAGAGAGAGGGAGAGAGTGGAAGGGAGTGAAAGACTAAGAGGTATCAGGATAAATAGAATGGAGGAGGAGAAAATGAGAGAAAGTAAGCGAGCGAGGGGAAACACTTGCTTTGGAATCGGACAAAAAAAAGAAACAACAAAAAAAAAAAACGAGCGCCAAGAAAAATAAACTAGCTTTTGTCTCCGCAGTAAATCATATCTGCGATGAATGCTAATTTGAGGGTGCGTGATGGATGTGGTAATTGTTGGGCGAAACGGCGAGGCCTTTAGAGGAGGCGTCGAGTCTCTGATGGAGTGCCATGTCAGCGGACTGGAGCGGCGGAGTGAAAAGCCTGCGGGAGCCTGTTACCACGCCGACGATGCAAATGCATACGTCTGGAGTGAGGCTGCGGTCACCGGAAAGAGGTTCACCTGTACCAGTGTCACAGGGAGAAGGGCCAGGCCCCACTGCTGCTATGGTAGCAGTTGCCACTGTTGCTGTTTTGCAGGGCCATCCAGGTGATCTATAGCTGGAGGCTTGGTGGTTTCCAAGGTGATGGAGACATTAAGAGCCATGCCTTTAACAACTCGAGCGCTAGAAAAAGGACAAAGTGCATCACTGATGATGTGAATGTGTGTGTGTGTGTGCGTGTGTGTGCGCGCGTGTGTGTGTGTGTGTGTGTGTGTGTGTGTGTGTGTGCGTGTGTGTATGTGTGTGTGTGTACATTTGTAAGTGCATGAATTATCTGCACAGTCCAGGTACTGAGAAATCCAAACACTGAATGCTGTTTTTTGTTTTGTGCAGGAAGGCATTTTCACACAATACACACTCTACTTGCAAATGGTGTGTGAGTGTGAGCATGTGTGTGTGTATATGTGTGTGTCTGTGCACTGTATGTATGTGCACTACCATCAGTGAACACACATACAGAAGTCTAGGTAATGAGAAACACTGAACACTGTTTCACAAATACGTGCAGAGTGATTTTTCAAACAGTGCTCTCTAGAGGTGCACAGCAACATGATTATCTGTAGCAACAGACAAAATGATCTGTCTCTGTATCTGGATTCGGGTCGAAAACCAGATGTGAGCGTAGTTTATACAGGAAGTCATGTTAAATCGGGGCAAATGTTGTATTTCTTTAACTTAATATTCATTGGCAACTTTGCGTACTTTTCATCTCTCTTTTTTAAAATTGTATTACCTCACGGACTTCCTTTAATTTTTGGGGGGGATGGTGGTAATTTTATCAAAATTACACATAAAAACATTACATACATAGAAAGGGACCTTTTGCTATTTACAAAGAAACATATTTAATTTGTATTGTACTTGTAATAACCATCTGAGTTGAATTGAACTGAATAACCTGTATTATGTATTTCAAATGCCATCAAAATATATAGGTCCACGGTATGAAGCACGATAGTTAAGCTAAGGTTAGGTTGAAGAACCGACAGAACACACAGGGAAACTATTTCAGTGCCACCCACTGCAGCCTATGGACCGAATGGCCAGTGGGACTGGATGAGAGAGCAGGTTATATTTGTAGCTCAAGAATGCCACCTCTTCTCTGCAGCAGGACAAAGCCCATGCCTCTCTAGATCACTCAGGCTGAATCATCGCTCTCACAGATGCACTCAGGAACACTTGTGACCGCAGAGAGGAACATGGTAAAATCACACTCAATGTTTCATTGACTACACTTTTTAATCGAAAAAAGCGCTTTCTTTTCTAAAAGTACACTCAATAATGCCAGATCTCTGCTGACACTTGAAATAATGTAATTACCGAAGACGACCAGGAAGGTCATTTCCTGTGCTGCATACACGAAGGCCACAGGCCTGTTAGCTTATATGATAGTTAATTAAGATGAATCTGGCAAAGGTGAAGACAGTAAAAGAGGCGCTGAGTAAACACCTGTTTCCCGCTCTTAGGTAGAATCCTTGCTGGCACATGCGATGATGGCTGTGTAAAAAAAGCCTATGTCTTTCCACACACGGAGAGAGAGACTCTCTCACACAGAGGTGTAGCCTATTAACTTTGGCTCCCATTATGTAAATGTTAATGGGCTTTTCTTGTGACACAAACTGGCATTTATCTGCCATTGAAATGAACCCATCCTCCTTGGACGGTATTCTTGGCTCAGAAATATGGCATTAATTAGATTTATTGTACTGTACAGAACGACTGTCCCCCAACTCACCACTTACATCTTACATCCCCAACCTCTTCTTTCTCTCTCCACACCTCACTTTTTTTCATCCTCACTTCCCCAACCCCCCCCCCACACACACACACACACACACACACACCCGAGCCCCCCCCCCCCCCACACACACACACACACCCGAGACCCGCCCCCCCCCCCCCCCCCCCCCTTCTTGCCTCTCTGATTCCAGCCAAAGTCAAAGATGGATGGTGGTCTCGGCGGACAGCAGGAACATCAGACAGGAATCTCACACTTTTCTAAAGTGTCCACGGACAGTGGATCGGAACGACAGCCGGGTCAGGAAGCTGCTGGAAGGTTCCAGGAATAGAGGAGAGAGAGAGAGAGAAAATTCACTTGCATGTCATAGCTGAATGTTTGCATTTGTAAGTGTGTGTGTGAGTGTGTGTGTCTGTGTATGTACATGTAAGGATGGAGGCAAGGAAGCATACATCATCCTAACAGCCAACGTCATCTCCATCACACACACTTCTTTAAATAAATACACAGAGAAGCAGTGGGGAGATAGGTGGGAGAGTAAGTGTGTGTGTGTGTGTGTGTGTGTGTGTGTGTGTGTGTGTGTGTGTGTGTGTGTGTGTGTGTGTGTGTGTGTGTGTGTGTGTGTGTGTGTGTGTGTGTGGGGGGGGGGTGTTATGGCTTCTCTCTGGCCTAAATGCACCTCCATAAATCTCCAGTCACTCCCCTGCACCTCTGCTCAGTTTTACCCTGACATGGTGCCTGGATCCTGCTGCTGGCTTCCATCCCCTCCTCTAGATGACTTATGCTCTGCTCATTCAGGGGAAGTTAAGTAAAACCAGCTTTTCTTTTCTTTCTTTGTTTTTTTTTTTTTTTTTTTTGAGGGACCACACCTCAACTGCCTGGCCGCCTGGTCTGGTCTGATTTTTTTCTCTCTTAATGGCCGACTTTTTCGGTTGGCCCGAGACATTCCGCTCACTTAGTCTCTGACCTGATTTCTTTATGCGGGGAAGAAACTTGGAAAGCCCCGGAATTGTCATGAATAAAATATATATTTTTTTAAACTTGGGCAATACACATGCTCTTCTGTGTTTGTCTTTAGTCTTAGTCTGGACATGGCTCATATCAGCTAACAGCACAGGACAGTTACTGAGAGACGCTGGTGCCAGATATTTGACCCCGGCCATTTCTCCCAGCTTCTTTATAAGTCAGACCTGTTAGAAGCCAGAGATAAAGACGTCTCATGTGGCCCGTCTTTCCCCTCTCTCGTTGTTATGCAGCATGTCGGCCTATTTAGCCGTGAACATTCCGACCACTCTGCGATTAAATTATAAAGGATGTCTTCTTTATCCTTCTCATTATGCACACCCACTTCACACACCTCTCATGCGTACTACCCCACGAAGAGGGAAAAAAAGCATATATATATATATATATATATATATATATATATATATATATATAAAGATTCAGGGGGAGCAGAACGGAACGTGGTTGCCAGGGAGACCTTTGTTGAATGGCGTGTAGCGTTAGTGCGTTAGCAGCCGGAGCCTTAGCCTGTAGGTACAGAGGGATTTAAGGAGATTTGAGGGGAGGAGTGGAGGCTGCGTTTGCGATAAGGCAGGAAAAAACCCCTGTTCTTAACACGGAGGAGAACGCAGGGATTGAGCCGGAGGAGCGGCGCACGTGTGTGTGTGTGTGTGTGTGTGTGTGTGTGTGATTGTGTGTGCGTGCGTGTGTGTGTGTGTGTGTGTGTGGACAGGATTCATCCCTGGATGTTTGCTTTTCTCTCAGCGTGTGTGTGATTTGACTTCCACTGCCGCTCTATTCAAAGCACATACATCAAACTCCAAAGCCATAAAATAATTAAGACAAACTCCAGAGGATTTGGGCTTTCCCTGCCGTGTGCGGAGCCAAACTCAGAGCCTGTCAAAGAGTCTTACTCACAAGTTGCTTCCATTTAAATTGTCTCACTTTTCGAGTCTCGATTTGTGAGATAAACATATAGCATATGACCTGCAAATCTCGTAAATACGTTCCACAAATTCACACACTTTTTTTTTTTGGCCTCAACACTGAACAATTTCACTATCAGGCTGTCATCCATTTCTAAACATCAGAAAAAAAACGAGAGAGGAAAAAAAGCTCCATGAAAATAATTTCAGCACCGCAGTCAATCCAATCATCCGGAGATTACATTAACATTTCATTTCCCCATAATTACAAGGAAATATATCATATGACACAGATCAGCATGTGAATTTGTGTTCTGTAATGACTAGAATTTACATCAAAGCCTCAAATGATTACTGGGCATGTTGCATAGCAAGACTGGGAGACTGACTAATGAAATGAGCTTTTCTGATATTTATGGGGTTTTATGAAGGCTTTAATTTAGCAGAGAAGCACAGATTCCTGTGAGTTTCTGTGTATTTCCAACACTAGCACCTACTTCCATTCCTCTACCATAGGGTGCTTTTTAGGCAGTGTAAGCAGTAAAGGAGAGAGAGAGGGACACAGAGAGAGAGAGAGAGAGAGAGAGAGAGAGAGAGAGGGAGAGAGAGAGGAGGTAGAGAATGCAATGTTCATATTTACAGATGACAGGCTGTGGAGGATATTGCGTTTGACAGACTGTACTTTTTCCCAATAAGTCTAGCCTGTCTAAAAATGTCTTCTCTTTCTCCTCGTGTCTGCGGAAGACCCAGGGTTCCCTGTGAGGACCAAATAAGGGACGACACAACTTTGAGGCACTGCCTCTCCGCTGAGAAACTTCTCTCTTCTCGGTTTTCTCCCTATCTTTTTCTCCCCTCCTCTCTCTTTTCTCTCATCTCTCTCTTGTTTGGTCTTGTGTGTGTATTTTTCTCTCTCTCTCTCTCTCTCTCTCTCTCTCTCTCTCTCTCTCTCCTCCATCTTGTCACTTTTTTCCCCTAAATTTCCAATTATCTTCCACCCTCAGACGGATTATTTTCTTTCGTAAAGCACTGTCAGCTCATGGGTTCTCTCAGAGCCAGTGGTTCTTTGTTGTCAGGAAGTGTGCTAATGGTCGTGCTCTGACCCTCTCTCGGTATGTGCGGCCTCAACATTGCTCTCATTCTCCCTCTCTTTCTCTCTTTCTCTCTAGTCCTTTGCTGTCTATGAGGTGCTGTGTTTCACACAAGAGTGTTTTTTACACATCGCCTTTTCCTACTCAGTCAAACAGCTCAAAAGAATGAAAGAAAGAAAGACAAAAATGCCTCAGCCACCAAACAATGTCAAATGTTTTGGCTTTAAAAGAGGTCATAGGGCTTCCGGAACATGCCGGGCCTTTTTCTTCCTTTCGACTTTAAAGAAAAATGCAGCCCCTCCTTCTCCCTCCCTTCTCTCACCCACTGGTGTGACTTAACGACCTGTTAACAGGAAGGCTTTTATCACAGAGAGAGTGCGAAGAAGAGGATGATTACGCCATGTGGTGCTCAGGTTGAAATGTCAAGTTAGACCCCCAACGCCGATCTTAGACTTGGACATTTTTATTGTGTTCTTTTTTTCTTCTGAAGAGCAATGGCTTCCACAGCTGGGGGGTGATGGGTAGTATGTTTTGAGAATTAAGCCGACAAGGAATTTATTCACCGTACAACGCAAAGGTCAGGCCTATCTGAAGCGGGTATGTGCCCACCAAGGTGTTCCCTTACAAGCAATCATTTGTTTTTACTAATGAAAATCAAATGGCATTCAATATCAGTCTAATTCAATCAATTAGCATTCACTACGTGGCAAGATCAACAATCACGCATTTCATGTCCCGTTTAGCTTCTCATCAGGCAACATAATTGTTTTTATGAAGCCACTCACTCAAGTATTAGGCTGTCACATCTATAACTTTATAACTATGGCACAGCACAAGCCACTCACTCAAGTATTAGGCTCCAACGTCTATAACTTTATAATTATGGAACAGCACGAGGCATGGGGAGATGCCAGTGATTGTTTTCTTCAGACCTATTTTGAGACCATGAGGTTGAAATAACAAATATATTGTAAATGTTCAAATGTATATTTATTATGCTATGGCACATCGTTATATACGGCTTTATATTCATGCTGTTTGGTTAAACTAGATCAAGATCACAGTTGCCTATATTCTCCAAATAGTAAAAAATACTACTTTTCTATCATACTTTGTCCCTTATAATTCAGGCAATTCACATCCAAGTATGAAATAAATGCAATATCTGGAAGCATTACCATCATACTGAAAAACAGAACATTGAGGAACACTGGCTTTTTCCTACATGAGGAATAGGAGACTTAAAAAGACTGAAGAAAAGATAGAGCGAAAGACAGTGGGAACAGAACAGAAGAGCTACAGAGGAAAAGAGGTAGTGAAAGGAAGGGCGGGGGGTGGGGGGTGGGGGCTGATTGAAATGGTGGCCCGGGGGACCATAAGAATATACCCATTTTCTCTTGACAGATAATGGAATGATGCCTGACATCTGATTGGATCTGCAATGTGAACTTCTGTCTGGGGTCCTGGCGCTGATCTCTGCTGTCAAGCTGTCACTAGCCGAGGTTCCTGTCCGAGGAAACACCGCCGCGAGGAGGGCTGCAGCGTTAGCAGCCCAAATGAAAGAGGCACGCAATCACCCCCCCCCCTCCGTTCCCCCGCCCTGCCCAGGGCAGGTGGAGGGGGCAATAGACGACCCCAAAAAGGTCACAATATCACCACAGAGATATGCCATACAGGCAGCAGAAATTATTTAGTAATGATAAATAATACAATATGTATACCTTGTTTATTCTGAGCATCTTGTGTAAATGATGTGAAGTAGTTGAAGTGATAAAGTGGTGTAAGTGACATATTGTAAAGTAGGAGGGTAAGAGTGCTTGGTGCACTGGCCCACTGTAACATGCATAGAGACCCAGTGTATTCCACAGGAGAGCGTTTAAACAATGTTTCCAGTTATAAAGGCTCTAAAAATGTTACTGAATGATGTATCAATGCATTTCTAGCAAACACCATAATAGTAAAAGGTGTCTGTGTGCAGTGTCACATGTTTAGTGTAAATTTTCCCATGGCCAGAGCTGTTCACTTCCTGGTTGCACCGTGAGGAGAGGATGACTGCATCAAAGTTCTCAAACAAAAGGTTAGCAAAGCATGTTAACATAATGATAGGACACAGATTTGTGGTACACATCATTTTTAAGGGGTCCGTTGTTGACATATGCATTTGCAATTATTCCATTTTGTTCAGTGTGGGAAACATGTTGCAACAACAGTGACATCTAGGTGCATCTAGGTTCATTGTATGTTACAATAACATTGTATGCTACAATGTTCAAATATGTCAGTGTTTTTTAATTTTTTTTATCTCTGCTCTCTGCGTTATCTCTGTTCATATCAGTGTTGTGTAAAGGGGTTTTGAAATGTAAAATAGTCACACCAGAATGTGATAGAGCATTCAAGTGGCAATGCCGGGGACTGCCAGTGACAGATTAAATTAGTTTAAATTACTGGGCTGGAATATATAAGAATTTTCAGTTTACAACATATTATCCCACTAGTCGCAGCTGTGACTGACCATACAACACACTTTCCCACCTACTTTTCCATGGAAATAAAAAAAACAAAATATATATACAGTATATTAGAATAAATATATTGAATATTTCAAAGGATTACAAATGATACATGATTCGAATATTTTCATGTCTGGGAAAACAATTTGGGGTTAAACAGGTCAACACTGCTTCTGAACCATAAAATACACAAAAACATGCCTCCTAGTTCACTGAAATCTCCTGCACAACCCCGGCTCTGCACGGTCCCCACAAGCACCCCTCCATCGTTCTTCTTTATTCAATACACTGACTAGCTCTGATAAATGTAATCCACAATGGTGGAAAACCGACACAGTGCAACTCGACTGTTGGTATTGCAGATTGACAACACTTCATACTCAACGTAAGATATGGAGAAGTAAGGCTTCATTTGCATTTAGATTTACCTTTCATTTTCATCGATTTTAACATTTTTAAAACACTTCCCTGGAAAGAGACTTGGATGAGGAGAAGAGAAATCAATGTATCTGAGTGTAGGCGAGCCCTCATTTGGTTGAGTCTTTGTAAAGCCAAAGGCATCTTTGCACAAATGCTTTACTGTATGGGCTGGGAGACATACAGCCACTATCAATCTGTCAATACAGTCTGCAGACATTTTACGTTCCAAGATTCTCACCGACCGGGAGGAGAGAGAGAGAGAGAGGGAGAGAGAGAGAGAGAGAGAGAGAAAGAGGAAGCGAGGGAGAAAGAAAGCTTCACGATCTACTATACCATTCCAGTGACGGATTGAGTGTCCTTCAGGGAGAGATGAGGAGGGGGGGCGACGAGGAGGGTCGGAGAATTAATAGAAGAGGAAAAATGAGCGTGTGGATTGAGAACTGCAGCAGTGAATCAAAGCGGATTCAGGAGTAGTATGGCACCTCTGCTGTCACTGTTACCTTAAGACCAAACCAGCGTCAGTAACACCTGTCACACATCCATGCGTTTGAAGGAGACAGTGACTGTGATCTGACTGTTGTTTCAAAGCCTTGCTGAACCTACCACTTGCCTACGACATGGAGAACGTGTAGCTTACACATGCCAAGGCTTAATGAGATGAAATGTCAACATGTTTGTGTCTTTCTGTGTATCCGTATGCTATGCTTAATTACGATGTCTGATTGTGACAGTTTTGAAAACTAAGTAAATACTAAGGCAGATATGTACAGAAAAATAATCGAAAAAAAAACGAGACATTTCAAGCATATATCTAAGAAACATTTCTCTACCAGTGTGGGCCAATTTGACATGTTTTCCAGGCTGTTGGGTCCTATGGAAAGTCTCTCATTAATGCATTTATGTGTCGGAGTCACAGGGAGTTCCCATATGGCAGTCATTATCAAGACTTGCTATAAATAGCAGATGGTTCCATTATGGCATAAGCACTCAGTTCTCAGACATAGATACCCGCTCCTATTCATACCCCACTCTGAGCACTGCCACGCTTGGGTGGCGGTTGATACTCTGTGTGTGTGTGTGTGTGTGTGTGTGTGTGTGTGTGTGTGTGTGTTTGTGTGTGTGTGTGTGTGTGTGTTTGTGTGTGTGTGTGTGTGTGTGTGTGTTTGTGTGTGTGTGTGTGTGTGTGTGTGTGTGTGTGTGTGTGTGTGCATGCATATATTTGTGTGCGAGGAAGAGAGAATGTGTGAGTGTGTGTGTATCTGTCAGTGTGTGTAAGGGGCAGGGGAGAATTCTGGTATCTTGATTAAAAAAGGTTAGCAGGGGCCCCGGCCCGCGCGGCGTGGCTGAGAAAGGCTCATTGTTGGGCCGCCTCAAAGGGCTCCTTTATGGGCGCTCGAGTGACCTCGCTAATGAGGGCTGGAGGTACTTCCTCTGTGGTCTGTCTTGTCTGAGGAGAGGAAGGGGAAAGAACAGAGGAGAAGTGGAGTTGAGGAGAGGGGAGGAGGAAGAGAGTGGAGGAGAGGAGGAAGAGTCAGAGAGATGAGGAAAGCAGGGGGAAGAAGGAAGAAAGGGGCGGGGGGCGGAGGGAGGGAGAGAGAGGAATAAGGAGAGAAAACGATATGAAAACAATGGGAAAACAAAAGAGGATAGGAGAGGAGTGAGCAGGAATGAATGCAGAGAAGTGGAGAGGAGGAGGAAGAGAAGACATGATGGGGGAAGAGGAGAGGAGGAGGAAAAAAGTGGGGTAATGAGAGGTGAAGGGGGAAAAAAAGGGAGAAAAGAGAAAGAGGAGAGAAAACAGGAAATGATGCGAGAGGACATGAGGGACCATCAGAGAGGCTGGGTGGCGCTGGTGGATGAGACAGGACATGGGGGGGGATGCCAGGGGGGTGGGGGGGGGGGGGGGGGGGCGTGGTCCCAGACGGGGTAATCACAGCCCGGGGGCGCACTCTCCAGACACGGGGGGCCTCTGACCCTCTCCTATTATCACCTCAAATAGGTCAGAGTAATGACCACCTCACAGCCAAGACACACACACTTACACACACACACATGCACACGCATGAACACACACACACAAACACACACACCTCTGGATACCCAGTCACTCACTCACTTGCATTCACATGCACTCCCGCATCTGTAAAAAATGCACGCTCACACACACACACACACACACACACGCACACAAACATACACTCTCAGGCACAATCACACCCATTTCCTGCACATGTACACACACACACATCTGCACACACACATAAATATGCATACACACACTTTCCTGCACACCCAAACACATACACACACACACATCTGTACACCCCCATACATATGCCTACACACACACACGCTCACACCGATGCGCAAACACACACTTACAGAAAAACCCATACACAAACAAACACGAATACTTCTTCTTCTGCTCTTCGGTTGCTCTTGCCACCTTCTAAGCGTTTGACCTGCGTTCAATTCATAGGCACTTATGTGAGTTTCCTCGAGTGAAGTGCTAAATAGCGGACCTTTAGGTAATGGTAGCTAGACTTGAGAACACAAAAGCATACAATCATGCATGTTATTGCACACACTCAACTCACTACAGTGCACACAACACTAGCTGCCGTTAGAATCCCCTCTTTGTAATCCCCTTCCTCTTGTGCCACTGCAGCTCTGCTCTGCCCACTGTAATATTCAGAAAGCATTTTTGAGTAATCGGGTCCACTTACTGTGGCAGCCATTTAATTCATGGTCCCCTAAAGTGCTGTCTTGTGAGGGTTGTAAATCTCTGAGTCCAACCACCGGCCAAATGAGACAGACCCAGTTTAGCTTTTAAACAGCACTGGCTACTTATGCAGCCGCAGATAAACTTAGAGAGTGATTTGGAGAGCGCATAAGTAAACAGCCATTTTTCTTTCTTCCTTTCTTGCTGTTCTCCCGCTTTTTTTTTCTCTTTTCGTTTCTGTGCACTCCTTTCACGGAGAGCAAGAGTCACCCCAGCAGAGAGCTTCGCCTGGCAAAGAGAAGCTAAGCGAAAACAATCTCAGATACACCTTCAACTGCTCTCTCTCTCGCTCTCTCCTCTGACGTAATGGAGCCTCACTTTATTTTGATAAAGACATCAGGTTCAAACTAACTTACTGCTTGTCAGGGCTCATAATTGTGGGTCGTTTCCCTGGAAGGCCGGAACAAGACCCTGAGGAGAAAACACAATCATTTTAAGTAAGCGCTCTTCTCCCCCTGCACTGCTGCCAGAGAAAAAGAGAGAGACAAAGAGAGAGAGATAGAGGCAGAGAGAGAGATAGAGAGAGCAACACATAGAGAGAGAGAGAGAGAAGTAGAGAGAGAGAATTGGATCACTGAGGGTATAATCATTTGTTTCAGTTTTTGCCACACAGCAATTGCGAGCACCCCAGGCTGTGAGACCTCAGTGAAGCAACAATCTGTGAGTGAGTGTGTGTATGTGTGTATGTGTGTGTGTGTGTGTGTGTGTGTGTGTGTGTGTGTGTGTGTGTGTGTCTGAGAGCAGAATGAAAGGCCCTCAGCTCCACCGTGAAGCCTCAGTGCATACACACACACACACACACACACACACACACACACACACACACACACACACACACACACACACACACACACACACACATAAACACACAATCAACAATATTATATATCCCATATCAACTTTGCCTACACACTGAAAGCACACAGCCCCATCAAGGAGAGCCTTCACTCTCTCTACCAAAAGGAAAACCAACTCCCTTGTATCAACTCAAATTTTTTATCACACATACTCACAGACAGACAGACGCACACACACACACACACACACACACAAGCACACACATGCACACACACACACGCACACACACACAAGCACACACATGCACACACACACACGCACACACACACACACACACACACACACACACACACACACACACACTCTGTCATGCACACACACTCTGGCATGCACACAAACACACATATAAATGACTAACATATATGCTTTGAGGTAACATACATATGAATAGATGGTTAGCTCACCTCTATGAGAGTCCCATTTCCCTCCGAATACTGTTTAGATAACCGTGTGCCCTCAGGGATGGAGGGCAGGAGAAGTAATAACAGACAGATCTATACTGAGTCCTGGAATGCCAACGCAATAAAGGTAATAACAGTACTCGCCATGAGACATCTGTGTCTAAAAGAGTGTGTGTCTGTGTGTGTGTGTGTGTGTGTGTGTGTGCATGCATATGTGTGTGTGGTGGGTGTATATATGCATGTGTGTTTGCATGTGTATATGTGTCTCTGTGTGTGTGTGTGTGTGTGTGTGTGTGTGTGTGTATGTGTGTGCATGCATATGTGTGTGTGGTGGTTGTATATATGCATGTGTGTTTGCTTTTGTATATGTGTCTCTGCGTGTGTGTGTGCGCGTGTGTGTGTGTGTGTGCATGTGTGTGGCTCTGTGCGTGTGTGTGTGTCTGTGTCTGTGTGTGGCTCTATGCGTGTGTCTGTGTCTGCGTGTGATTGTGTCTGTGTCTGTGTGTGTGCATTTAAGTAGAAGTGAAGCTGCAGGCTACCCTGACAGTTTTGATGCACACTGAACCAGTGAATTATTTACCAAGCTAGCTAGCCAATTTTCCCAGCTAATTGCTGATAGAATGAGGCTCACTTTGTAGGCTTCTTTGGACCTACACACTAAAGTGTAATTATATCATTATGAGATGAATGCATGTTTTTCTTCAATGTCCTGAGATGTCAAAAAGACAAAGGGAAAATCAGTCCATTCATCGATGAAAAGTTTGAAACGAAAGGCTTAGGAGAGAAAAATAAATATACAAAATGATAAAATTATACCTTGGCTGGAGTCCATTAAGTTAATCATCAAGCAAATTAGCATAATGAGGAAATATGTAGCAATTACCCCAAATATTTACAAAACAAGAAGCAAAGGTGATGTTTTTAGTTCCATAACGCTCTACCCAGGTGGTTATATTTTAAAATGTTCGTGTATCTCAAAATCTCACAATTCCCAGCGGGCAATCAAGGCTTCGAGGGAAAAACAAACTATAACAAACTGCACACAACTAAAATTAGTAACTTTTTTTCATAGAAAGAATTTCAATTAAATTAATGTAATGACTAGGAATGACTGCTAAATCAGACCCTTTTGAGTGCATCTGGTCAGAAATAACACAAGTGAAAAAAGCCCAAAAATAAATTAAATAAAATGAAATAATTTTGAAAACAGTTCTGGACCCGTTTTCACAAAACATAAAACTAGCTCCAAACTTGCCGACTCCTAAAAATAATGGGCATCTCTTGGGAACTAAAATGTAGTCAAGAGGACTCCTAACGAAAGGAAACCAACTGTTTCCATCACTCCATATTACAATATTTTTGTATGGAGACTGAAAAGATACCATCTCAATCATAATGAGAATGCTTGTAAGGGATGCAAGGTGTCACCAACCAGCCTAAACGGAATTGAATGTAACGTTTTATAAATAATAAACTAGCTCTTGTTACCATTCAGATGCATTTTAAAAACTGTGAGAAGATACTTGGTCTGTGGGTAGCGTATTCCGTTATTATTTAATATATAGCCTGTCACACACAGACACAAACACACAAATATATATATATATATATATATATATATATATATATATGTAATATATGTATTGTTCTTTGCATGCATACTCACCAGCACTGACCTGTCACTCATCAACCAATCACTAATTCTTTCTCTTAGCTTCGTTCCTTAGTAAAAGTTGGCTTTGTGCTTTGTGAATAGGACTTATATTTTCAAACTTTTCGAGTGACTTAGGAGTACTCTTAGAGGTAAGATAAAAAAAAAAACGTTGTGAATGCGGACCCTGGTCTTCCACAGACCATGGCTGTCAGTAGTGCAAATCATCAGGTATCTCACAATGCGATTTAATCACGATTCTTGGTCATGTTTGATCAGATCTAATCTGATCAAGATGGATCTGTTTGGAGATTGATTTTTATCGCAGCTTAGAAATTGCGATTAATTACCAAATTGATTATTTTAGACACGCTTTGAAGATGATCTCTCCTCTTCTGTAGTTTTTTTACACACTGACATGAGTGCTGTAGTCACATGGTGAGGGTGGCGGCTGGGACTGAAGACAGATGTTCACTTTAAACATTCACCAGTGATGCACCCAAGATGCCTTCCCATCCAGCTGTGATGCCAGCACCGACCGCCGTGCCGCCGTAGTCGAGACGAGTTGCGTCGGCTCCAGCAGGCTCTCCTGATGAGGTGATGGGTTTGGGTCCATGGCCTTGTGTCGGGCCCTGGGTCTCAGGCTGGACCTGCTTCAGCATGTGCCCCTTCTGGGAGTCTTATGCGTCTGTCAGTGTGTGAGTGTGTGTGTGTGTGTGTGTGTGTGTGTGTGTGTGTGTGTGTGTGTGTGTCTGTATATTTGTGTGTGTGGGCTGCCCCATGGCACCTCTCATCCGAGGTGTCAAACTCTGAACGGCGACACAAAGGCAGTGTGGGAGTGACCGGCAGCAGCAGCAGTGGCAGCGGCGGAGGCGGAGGCGGAGGCGGCAACAGCAAAGAGGTGCCAGCATCTGTGGCTTTGGCGCGCGGGGTGCCACACCAATGCCAGCGCCCCTGCCGTCCCCTGCCCCTGTCAGGCCCTGGCAGTGTCCGAGTCTGTCATCTGGCGGGCAGCTGTCTCTCATTACGCCAGCCAGCTGAGCCAGCAGGGTGCCAAGGTTCAGCGGGGTCCCCAAACCGCTGGGCACATGATGGACCAGTGACAACTGCACAATAGCAGCAACCAATGGAGTAATGGATGGATGGATGGGTGGATGATTGAGGGCAGAGAAATGGAAAAATGATGTCTCCACTGCTTACTTGATGCTGTGAGGTGCAGGTGCTGACTCCTGATAGCACGGAATGTGTGATAAATGAATGGAGTAAAAAGAATGAGACTTTTCACATAAAAAAAGAGGAAAGGGAAATCTCTTCAATGACCTTGCCCACCGGGGTTTGACAAAAATGAGAAATGAATGTGTACAGGTTTTGTGAATGAAGTTATTGTCACTTTTAAAGTTAGTGTCTATTGACCTGGACTGCAGTAATCAGCAGTAATTAAGACTGACCTTGGAGTTGTATCTGAACCCTCCTACCGTCTGTGCATATACGTATATGTGTATGTTAGGCTAGGTAGCTGGGTGTGTATAATTGTATGTATCTATGTGTGTATGTGTATATGTATGTCTTTATGTATGTGTGTATGTATGTATGTATGTATGTATGTATGTATGTATGTACGTGTGTATGTATGTATGTATGTATGTATGTATGTATGTATGTATGTATGTATGTATGTATGTATGTATGTGTGTATGTGTGTATGTGTGTATGTATGTATGAATGTATGTATGTATGTGTGTATGTGTGTATGTGTGTGTGTGTGTATGTATGTATGTACGTGTGTATATATGTATGTGTGTATGTGTGTGATTATTCATTAGAACAATAGTGTGCGTTTTCCTGCATTTAAGCCTTTGAGATTAGTGTTAGTGTTTGATCAGTATCTTGAGCAGAAGGAAACTTTAAGAGTATTTGGATTCTGTCTGAGTCACACCTCCCAGCTTAGCATGCACCCGACACAGCTTAGCTTAGCGTCAGCGCATCCCTCACCTCCAAATTAATGAAGTCACTCGGCTCCTTTCATTAGTGGGAGAGAACTAATCTCTCTCTCTTTCTATCTCTCCCCACCTCTCTCTAACTCGCTCACTCTCTCTTTGTGTCTTTTTCTTTCACTGTCATTAGCATACTCTCTTTATCTGTGCTTCTTTATATCTCTCACTCGTTCACTCTCTCTCTCTGTCTCTTCCACCAGTAGGTCACGGAGGCATGACTTAGTGAAAGACATTGTTTAACAAAATAACCCGAAGTATGACGCTCAGAACGGCTGGAACGGAAAAGGCTGCAACGTGCTACATCCACAAACTCACTACTATACAAATAGACCATTTCAGTATGTACTTCCACTGGCAAAGTAGATAAAATCAGATTTGTAAAAGTTAATGTCAAGGTTTCACCGCTAATACAAGTTTAATGTTGCTGAGTCATATCTTTTCCGTATTTTACCATATTTTATCATCCTTGAAATGTTTCAACAAATGGGGTCTTGGATTAGCTGGATAGTCTATGCATCTGTCACGGTAATAATCACAATCTAACACGTCATTAAGTTTGTCCTGTACAGTCTTCCAACTCATAATGAGCATCGTATTCATTTTTTTAGGTCTAGGAAGATGAGACTGAAACACACACACACACACACACACACACACACACACACACCCACGTGCACACACACACACACATTTTCAAATCTTTGGACAGCTGAACTTTGAAAACATCTCATGCATTTCTTTCTCTAATAACTTTCTGACACACACACACACACACACACACATCAACCTCAAAACCAATAATGAGCACATACCTTTTTCCCTCAGCAAACCTCAAGGACCTACCATGCGTAGACATCTGTGTAACCATATCAAACATGTTGGTACAAATTGGCCTTGAGCGGTGCTGATCTGGGTTAAGCATCCTGTCTGAGCCCGTATTGGCTGAGGTTAGGCCAGGGTACGGCAGAAACCTGACCTCGGATCAGTCGTCGAGCGCGTTTCTCCCCGGAGTGATTTC